>NC_142521.1:26462907-26597395 GCF_964205215.1 Stylophora pistillata | reverse complement strand
CGGAAGATCCTGTAAAAAGCAGAAATTCCTGGATTGTCGTCTTTATCGCCGAGTCTATCGTGATCGTGATGAGCAATGCCCTCACTCTGTTGGTATTTGCTAAAATCCGCCATCTACGCAAGTGCAGTACTTACCTAATAATGAACCTGGCTGTGGCAGATTTGTTGGTGGGCGCTCTTACGGTGCCTACATCAGTATTGTATTTTTTTTATGAAGATGAAAACCAAGTCACCCCCTCAAGAGTCGCCAAAACAGTCATTACATTCGTCTTCCCGTTAGCCTCGCAATTGAATCTTTGTTTGATTTCCACGGAGCGGTTACATGCAACCCTTTTGCCATTTAGGCATTGCTTGTTTGGGAAAAGGTTTTACTTTAGAACTATCCTAGGTAGCTGGTTGATAAACTTTGTCATAGCTTCTATTATGGCTTGGCTGGACATCGCAGATTTTCATCCAGAGTTCTTGTACGTGCACGGTGCATTGGTTGCACTTTTTGTGGTTTTTATCGCAGTTTCTCACATCATAGTGTTTCTAAAGATCCAAAGTAGCCGTCATTCTCCACCGTGTAGTTCAATACGAAAAGAAAGAAAGCTTACAGTAACACTTTTCATAGCAACTGAGGTTTCTGTTCTGACTATTCTGCCTTTTGCCGTCAACTCTGCCATGCCAGGCGAAATACAAGATAGAGTGACCACTTTTCCGATCCACATTGACTTTGCATTCGTTGCACTTTATAATTTGAGTTCAATGGTGAATCCTTTCGTTTATGCAATACGATTACAGGAATTTAGAGGTCAAATTAGTAAGCTTATAAGACGATAAAGCGAGGCGGACGCAAAGAGGACGGCAAACTGAGGAAACCCCTGCAGATAGTTTCTAACCCCATGCCATTCAAATGGCGAGGCATACAAGTCATAGTGGATCAAAATGCGGAGGCATTGACTATGATAGGTGGCCTCGGATAAATAAACAAGTTTAGAAGTGTTATTAGGTCTAATCATTATGCTTACAAAAAAGATCTTAACATTATCAAAGTCCAGGTGAAGATGACGGTTCATGATGGTTTCGCCCCATTACAACTTTGTGCCTACCCGGTTTGCCCCCGCCCCGGAGACGCATTGAAAGATTTTGTGGGAGAGATGGTGACCTTAATTCGGACTTACTACTTCAGGAGGCGAAATTGCTGAGGAGCCACGAACTTGGAAGCTCGCATTAAAGTTAAACCTCTAGATACCAAGAGGCTCAATCAATTAACTATTGGGACCTAGCATGAACTTTTTTTATTACGTTTAATCTTACTTCAAGGTCCTTGCTACTAAATTAATAATGTTTAGATGTTTTCAGGAATTGAATATTAGAACTCTGAAAACACTATGGCTGTTAAAATGATTGAGCTAAATGCTTTATTGAATTGCTAAATAATGCCTTGGGAATATGTACTTAAATAAAATATCTCATTTAATTTCAATTATGATTAAAAAGAAGTGATTAAAATCGTGCCCAGGCTAATTGAGTTATTGTCCATCATTAAAGATGTTTTGGTTCTTGAGAATAAAAGTACCATGGGGAAAGACGACCAAATACCTCATTCACTGTCTCTGCGAACTTCTAAATCCTCTTTAGTAAAAAATAATATTAGATAACTGCAGTCATAATAGATTTTACATAATTTTTTATTCCGTTATTATTCCTTTATGTAAACTTTTTCAAGCGTTGCAAGTTAGCTGCAGGTAATGTTTTTGTATCATTCAACGTTTACTGTTGATTGCGTCGTCTTCTATTACACTCATACAGAGACAAATCTGGCGACTATGGACGTCATTCACGTTTTATTAAAGAATGGTTATGACTCGTAGACCTGGAATTTATCTGTTTTTGTCTTTTTTCTAATCTATACGTTCCACCACCGATTATGACTAAAACTGAAAAATACTGAGAGTCAGCAAAGGCCAGTATCAGCGAATGGAATTGAAGAGCACTTGCGATTAGATCATACGTTTCGTTCGTTTGCCAGTTTTATTTCTATTGCAACCTCGATTTCGCTTTACGTATTGGTGAGTTTTTTGTACCTAGGAATCATACTTTCTCATACGGTAAACATGTTTTTGAATATCTTGGTCCAAAGCAATGGTGAAAAGTACTAAAGGAGGTTTGAGAGTTTTATAGCCTGCAGAGCAGGCGTTCTTGTGGAGTTTGGGCGAAAATTAGGACTTTGGGCTTTCTGTTTTATTTTCCAGACCGCGCGTAAAATGGAGCGAGGCGAACAATTAGAAGGTGGGGGGAGGGGGAGAGGAGACAAGGGAACGCCTACCAGCAGTACTTGAAAATTTGAATAACCCGTTCGCTCACGAACGGGCGATTCTGATTGGCCCAGTATTTTTTTATTGACAGCAGAATGTGACGTCAGTTTGTTATGTATCACATCCAATATGGCGTTTAGCGAAGAAGAGATAGATCTTGCGTTGAATGATTCTTTAGCTACTTTTGATGTCTTAGAAAACTTTGTTTGAAAACAAGAACTGCAAGATGCCATACGTCAACTTTCCAGAAATAAAGATGTGTTGGCGGTCTTACCGACAGGCTTCGTTAAAAGCATTATTTTTAGATTTGGTGTGCGAGTCAAGCAGCTTCTCCCGAAGAAACACTGTTGCATGGTTGTCGTTTGCCCTCTGAAAAGCATCGTTGACGACCAGGTTGTCGAGGCCCAAGAAATTAGCTTAAAAGCAACAAGTCTTTCGGTATGTTTCTCTTCGATGAAGCTGGATCAATATTCTCGCTCATATTTAAGCATTTTCTTGATTTCGGTGTCGATTTCGGCACATACGAGCGACTTTATTCTTCCTCCATGCCGGGCTAGATTTGTTTGGCGTATCTAATTGCCGCTTATTTGCACTTTTGGGCTTTTCTGGATTTTTGCATTGGCCATTTGCGTTCTTAAGGACGAATGCATGTAGCTGTCCCAAGTTTCTGACTTTCCTAGCACACGTATTGCAACAACGATCGGATAACTGTTCGTTGTTTTGAATGAGTTCGATGCCAATTCCAGCACACACGTCTGATAAAATTACTCCATAAGCATCACTTCTCTTCGATGCGCTGAATAAATTTTCTGATGACAGGTATGAGCCGTATTTAACTTTAAAACTACAGCCGCAAAATCGACAATTCTCGTTCGGCGACATGTGAACACAAATTTTGACACGTGATTTCTCTTCGAATAACAACAAATTTTGACAAGCAACGGAAGTGAAAATCCACTTCCGTCGCGCCACCTGATTGGCCAATTGTTTGCGCATTGTCGTTACTCGTGCATATCTAATTAGGGGGCGTTTTTCAAATTTTCAAGTGTTGCTGGAAGGCGTTCCCTTCTCTCCTCTCCCCCTCCCCCCACCTTCTAATTGTTCGCCTCGCTCCATTTTACGCGCGGTCTGGAAAATAAAAAAAGAAAGCCCGAAGTCCTAATTTTCGCCCAAACTCCATAAGAACGCCTGCTCTGCAGGCTAAGAGTTTTAGGGTGCAAACAATTATATGTCGGTTTTTGTCGAACCAAATAGAAGCTATTGTTGGTAGGGTTATCTTTTATGTGTGTTTTTACTAAAAGAATCACTCTACTCTGATCGGCTTACCGATTGCAACATTATTAAAACCAATTCGGCCCTACGCGCCTCGTTAGCCATTTGATCATCTCATATTCGATGCTCCTTCATAGAATAATTGTTAGATATTCACTATTCCAGAATTATAAACCTAGTTAACTTCGTATATACAAAACACGTTTACTCAAGAATTATTCTGATTTAGGGACTTTGATATTCATGTCCTGAGGAATTAAGATGTTGAGGGCAGTGTCCCCTAACATTTCTTATTTAATCTGTACAGATTATTCGCTTTACTGAGTGTTTTTAATCCGATACGAAAATATAGTTTGCCCCAAGCCTAAATTCAGGCTAGAATGCCCGAAATAGTTGAATATAACTTGTGTACTTCCGAATTTGATCGTTTTATTCAGAAATATACAAGCCATAAATTCAGAGTAATGAGAGATCAAACAGTTGATCGATATCCAGTGAAGCAAACGGCCTACTTTTTGCGAACAAAGACGGTTTTTTTTCGTTGTTTAACCAGCGAAGCTACTCATGTTTGTTCTATTATTACAATTTACTCAAGGCTGACATGGCTTTCGTCGCCTCGCAGGGGTTTAAGTCGTACAAAAATTTTCACAAAGCTGTCAAAGGACTGGTCTTGTGGTCTTGAAACAAGCTGTCAAAGGACTGGTCTTGTGGTCTTGAAACATTTTGAATTAGGTCTTCCTTGTTGAAAAGACCGCGCTACAGAAGCATGGTATTTTTTTCCAGAAGTTATAAAAATTTTGCAGCAGTGAACTGACTTAAAAAGAAGACAAAGGGCTTCCTTTATGCATGCTTCGAAGTTCCCCACGATTCCCTAGTAACTACTTTTCAGTGTGTCAATAATAAATTTTCGAGTCTACTCTAAATTACCGCGTTTCGCTTTTAAGGGCCAATGTCGCCCAACATCAGTTTATGAAACATCACTTTCATCCTTACACGCGACAGACGGTGAGTTGAAACTTTTACTGTAAAGTAATATTTCAAAATTAAAGCACAGGTTTAATGGAAACCCTTGCTTGTTGGGTTTTGTAAATCGAAAATAGTCGCTATTATCGAGTGAAAAGGAGAAATTTCCGCAATTGTTGTTTAACGGAGGCAGTTTATTTTTGCCTTCGCTTGAGTCTTAGACTTAGAAAACAAATCCTCATTGTGTGGTTAATAATATTCCATGAGGTTCTAACATAATCACAATCTTCTTTACAAGAACGATTTTCCATAAATCTAAAAGACGATTTATACTTGTAATCCAAACAACCAAATCTCGGTGTATGAAAGTTATCGTCGGTTCTTGTCTACTGCGTTTGTCATAAAACTCAACGCGAAAGGAAGGAAACAGCATATGTCGGAGACCAAATTTTGGTAGAGTCAATCGACCACTCATGTATGGCTGGCACAGGTCAAGAAAAAGTAGGAGAAAATGGAAATTTATTAAGGTAGGAGAAAAGTCAGGGAATTTCGCTTTCGCTCAGTGAAAATTTACATCTTTGTCAGAAGTCAAGGAAAAGTGAAATTTTGTGTAGACATTAAGTTGTTCATCTTGTCTTAGCGCTCTTCATGTTGAAAATGGTGACACCCTCCTTTTTGTCATGCCGATGATGCTCGTGTACATTGTTTAGTACAGTTGAGACATTCTTTTTCCCTTTGTAATAAAAGTCCAAGTTTGTGCATGAATTCATACATCTTTCTTGTTCTTCCATATTTCAAATTAATTTGAACATTTCACAAACGTGAAAGGTAGGATTGGTAGAGTTTTGTTGAATGTAATTGCACGACATGCTGATGGTGTGTTTCCAAGAAAAAATCATTTTTCTATGTTACCGAAGGTATTATCAATTTATGTACACTGTTTGTGACGCGCTTAAAGTATAAAGTTACAAGTGAAGATGATGCCTGTGAGTGGAGATTGAAGGCCATTATCAGGACTCGTTTGTGAAATTGTTAGTCTAGTTGGCCAGGGGTATTTTACGTTTGCAAAGAAAGAGTAAGGGAAAGTCAGAGAAATCCTTTGTATGTGGCTGTCATGTTATGGATGCTTTCTGTATGCAGCAATGATTACTAATATTTGGCCTTAAGAAGATGCAACTGACGGATGAAATGAGCTCATTTCTCAATCTTATACAAGAAAAGCAGGAAACTATTCTCTCGAGATAATTTTTTTTCATTATTAGTTAGGCATCGGTTTTCTGCCCTTTTCATTAAACTAGTTTACTTGACATGATGACGAGAGGTCAGAGGAGCTATTATCACTATTCCTTGACGTTAAACTGAGAATGTTCATTATAAAGGATGATTCTTAAGTACTCACCCACTTTCCCAAGAAGTATGTCACGACCATGTCCAATTGGATTTTCTAAAATCATTCATAATACTGCCATCATTGTTTTCAGGATCTCCCTAACTAGTCACGTATGTCTTTACATTCTTCAAGATGATTTTGACTGGAACACGCCATTACTAAACAAGATTCAAACAGACGCAGAACTTAATCTGAACCAGCGAAAAATAACTGACCGGGCCAAAATATACAAAGACCTGCAAAGTGCAAAATAAACCCCAACATAATGAAACAGAAGAAGCACACAATGTGAGACTAATCAACGAAGTCACAAGCACGAAAAACTAAAATAAAGCAAAAAACGAAAAGCACGAGCAAAGACAATAATCCTGGCTTACTAAAACAAAATCCTCAACTGGAGACAATTGTGTGAATTATTATTAAGGGACAAGGCCAGCAAAGATGATAAATAACTTAGACGAAATCTCTCCCTCGATTTCATGTAAAAGGATAAGTAAGCTTTGTGAAAGTGATGAAGGTGAGAGCGCTTGCCCCGTAAAATTCGTATGTTATAATTTCAGTTAAAGCAACTAGATGGAAGAGCTGAGGAGTCCACTTTCAACCACGTGTATTTACTGTTTTCACTCTGGATTACTCTGACCGAGGTATGTGTGGCATGTTTACAACGAAATGGCTTTGGGTCTATATCTTATGTGAAAGGGAAATAGGAACTAAGTCTTGAATCAATATCAAGGATTTTTCTGTGGAAATAACTTTCAGCTTATCTTAAATTAAGCAATCGATATCGTTTCACTAAACATTCGACTAATTTTTTTACCCTCTAGGGAAATTTGTGGTGAACGAAAATGATGACGATTCGCTTGTGCACTCCTAAATGCTTTGTTATCTTACTTGGAATCACAAGTCTGGTGTTAATAGCCAGAACGAATTTGTATAAAGAGTCATTTGCATCGGACGATGGTAATGTATTCCAGAAGATGCGCTCTAAAGTACTATTATTCAATTCCCTAGGCACGTTTTTGTTCGAAGTTTGACTAGGTTTTGGCTTTTGGGCAATTTTTTTGCAATAGAAAGATATCTGAGTTAGAAAATTTGATAAATAGACGTAATGATCCTCGCATTTCTCAACGCATACTGCACTATTGTAAATACCAAAAGTTAAAAAAAGCGAGAGTCTGTGGCCGAGGATCATTTCGTTATTGCATCTGTCTTTTCCTTTTGGCTTTCATATGCAACTAATTAAAGACCCATGGTCTTTAATCAATACTTTGCCGATTAAGCTATATCACAAGAACAAGTGCACGCGGAAATGAGGAAGTTTGAAGTTGTAACTTTCGATCAGATCCAATCCTATCATTTTAAGACTTGTCCACCAATCGAAGCCGGATCAAATACTAGCAAATACTTCAATCATCGAAAACCAAACTTAATATTTACTTTTTCATAAAAGCTTAACTACTCTCGAGGTAAGCTACATGCATGTTCAGCTATCTCTACTTCTCATTTACAATCACATTTAATTCCGTACTAACTTCTCGCTGGAAATGATTGCACTACTGTGCTTAAATTGAGTGAAATCTTGCACGCCAGAAAACTTTCATTCTATATCTTATGTCTGATTTTTCTATGCTAGGGAGGTCTTGTAAGCCAGAGCCTCTACTTGACAGCATAGCAAGGGTAAACGGAATGTTCGATGACCTCAAGACATTTGTGATGTTTATTGGATACTCACAAAGTGTAGAGAGTCATACTGGCGCCATATTAGACGCGCATCCTCAGATTGTCATTCCGCAAGAGTACGATGTCTTGGGGAACTGGAAAATGTATCAAGACAAGAAGCTTAGAGATCGTGGCAAGCAAACGCATATGCTGTTTTTCTTCTTGTATTATCTTTCTACTTTTCAAGCCATTTTTCGAAACCATGCTAATAAACCAAGCCAGTTCTGGGTGTGGACATCTAAAGTCGAGAATGCTCAGCATTACCCACTTTCTGATTCATGGCAGGGGACAACAAATGGCAAGATTAAGGTAATCTTCAGAGCAGCTTTAAAAAAAAGGTTAAACATGATGATTTTAGTCAAACAATCAATCAGTCGCTGAGTTAGAAAAATAAGTAAATTTATTGGAACGAAATAGTTTCTAGCACTAAAGAAATACTGATTTTAAAAACCCATTTACTTTTTTTTGCATATATACGACACGGGAGGACTAGCAGAATATTTCCGATTTTGACTATTTGGTACTTTTGTTTGCATATGTCTGTGATAAAATGAGTTTATTGCCAGCAACGTGATCAATAGGAATTAGATGCTAATTAAAAATTATTTACCGAAGTGGAGGTAAATTTTCTGCCCTTTCTTCAACACTGAAGTCAATAGTTGTTTTAGTGTATACCACACAGAAACCAAAAAGAATTAGTGTGCTTTCTGTCGATATTCCAAAACATGGTCGGAGATTGAATTGCTGACGCGCGATTTTGTCTCTTCGGCTGCACGGAGGTGAATAGAAATTGGTAATCACTTCCGAAATAGCCAATCAGCGCGCATGAGAAGCGCTAATCGCCTGAGGTAGGTACTAATTGGGGTTGGATAGCAGGTTATCGATTTATCATCATTATAGACCCCTTGAATATGAATGGAGGGGCATAGCGATTTTTACAGATGGGGAAATGGTGATCATAACTTCCTATTGTCGTTCGCTTTTTTCCCCCTTTTGCATTGATAAGAAATTGGTCCATACGTTATATACAGTAGTGCTCAATTTAGGCTCGGGAGAGCAATTTCCATAGGCTGGAATCAAAAGCATTGACACCTAAAGGGCATGAACTTTAAATGATATGACAAAACGACTTCATAGTCGAGTTTTCCTCAGTAACATAATCAGTAATTTGTTTTTTTCTCAATTCGTAGGAAAAATTTTTATAGCAATGCTTTTTTTTTTTTTTTTTTGCATTAATGCTTTAACAACCTCTATGGTACACCTTTTGAAACCAGTTGTGGTTTTAATGTACATGGATACCCATAGAGCAGAAATTATCCGGTTTGGTAAATTCATTATTAGTTTAGAAATGGTGGTCGTCGAAGTCATTACTCACTATCAACAAGAATAACCGATTGTCCTTTTGCCTTTTATAAGCGTTCGTCAATGACTGACCGATTTTGTTGGTAAGAAACTGTAAACTTATGCTGCAGGTTATTGGTGACACCAGTAGTGGTTCAACTACTAGACAACTTACCATGAGCCAGAAAAACTTTACCGTGCTTGAAGACATCCAAAGTGTCATGGGTATTCCACTGAAATTTCTACACATTGTTACAAACCCATATGACGTTATTGCTTCGAATGTCATAAGAGAGTCCAGATCTACCGTAAATGTGAGTAAAATGGCTACGACAGGCCATTTTTTTGAGTCAGTGATCAACTTATCTTCTGTCAATAAAGGCAGAAATGAGTAATACCGACGTAGAAGACCTATGAGGTCGTTTCCATTTTTACGCAATCACTGATTGGGAACTAATGGAACAGACTGATCATTTTTTTGCTCAAACAGAGTAGAGGAAGGACGTACAATAGAATAGAGAAAAGTTTAACGACATATAATCGTAATTTTCTCAAGAAAATGGAAAGTTCCACTCCCACGATAGAAAACGGGTTTTCCGTACAAACAGGCAGCATCTTTATTGTCTTTTATTGCGCTGAAGTGTAGCACTTTGATCCAATTTTCCACCTTCATTTCATTTTCAGATAAATGACGCGAAGGATGTTTTCGCCCTTGTGGAGACAAATGCAGAATTAAAGAAACTATATGGTGATGCGGTATTAGACATTTCTATGGATCAATTCATCAATAATCCAAGGGAGACCATGATACAAATCTGTAGATTTCTACAGGTCACTTTTTATAATAGCTATCTCGATAAAGTTAAAGGAGAATTGAACAAGGAGTCAACGGGAGCTCGTTATCAGGTGATATGGACAGACGAAGAGAAGGAGTGGGTCGCTGCAGAAATGAAAAAGTACTCTTTCCTGAATTCGTTTGACTTTTAATACTTCCGTGAAAAATTATTTCATTGAAAGGTGGTTCGAGGCCTCAAACGAGTACCTTAGCCATTGTTAAGTAGTTTTTCTGGTAAAAAATGAAAATTGAGGAAAGCTGAGGAGATTCCGAGTGTTCAAGAAACTCGTAACAGGCAGACGTTTTATTGAGCGGCAAGGACATACAGGTCACGTCGCTTTGTTTCAAAGGAGAACAGAAATGCGAAAAAATCGCGTTTTTCAAGGAATAATTAGGAGTTTCTTGTTCTGACCCGAAAAAAGAAAGGAAAAGTTATAATTCCAGATTTTTTTTGTGCTCGTATGGCTGCGTGCGCCTATCTATTGTTTCCTATTCAGGTTGAAATTTTCAACACTTAATGGTCATGTGATAAAATTCTTATTGACTGAGCTTATTGACTGACACCAATCTTACGATATCTGCTAAGACGTTAACATAGCTTGAGCTAGTTCTAACCCCTGAGTTAAATAACCTTAGTTGTTGGCTGAAAGCTAACAAGCTAAGTCTAAATGTTGCTAAAACAGAGTTAATAATTATTGGATCAAGACAAAGACTATCTGCCCAATGTGACGACTTAGAAATTAGAATTGATGACCAAATTATCAAGAGAGTCGGCAAGACCAAATCTCTGGGTGTTATCACAGCTGCTCAACTCACTTTGGGTAACCACGTTGAAGAGATTTACAAGAAAGTCTCTTCAGGAATAGGCGCCCTAAAACGTGTGCGGCCCTTTATATCCAAAGAAACTGCAATTCAAATTTATGACGCTTTAATTATACCTCATTTCGATTCCAGCAGCCCCGTCTGGGACTGTTTGAGTGGTTACTTGAATGATAAGCTCCAAAAATTACAGAATCGTGCAGCCAGAATTATTACTAAATCACCCTTTGATACGAACTCAAACCACCTTCTCTCCACCCTCGACTGGGAGAGGCTATCTCTTCGACGAAAGAAACAAAAAGCCTTAATGATGTATGAAACCATGAACAACCTTGCTCCCGAATATCTACAAAGTCTTTTCTATCAGCGTCACTCTCCTTACAACGTAAGAAACTCTGAGGGAAGGCTGACCCTGTCTAAACCAAAAACCAATGATTTAAAACCTGGTTACTCTTACAGCGGGGCCATATTATGGAATAAATTGCCCAAAAACTTAAAAAAATGCTTCATCCGTTGAGCATTTTAGGAGAAATATCAACAAGTTAGCTGATATATCGGATTCCCCAACGGCAATCATGTAAAGCAGTTGTAATTAATCTTAGTTTTTAACCTAAGTTTATCTGATGAGTGATTTTCCGTGTTTAAATAAAGATTTAGTAGGAGAGTTCTTAACATGGTGTAAATACAATAGAATGGTCTGCAACCCTTGCAAATGTAAAGAGCTGGTTGTTAGAAAGAAAAATCATAATGTACTCTACTCTCCAATTAATAATATTCCCCAATGTAATAGCTTCGTTTTACTAGGAGTAACTTTACAGAGTGACGGAAAATTTGATGGGCATGTAAGAACTAAGCTTGTCAAAGCAAACAAGTGTTTACACTTCCTACGAACATTGAGAAAGGAACATTACTCTCAGGCAGAGATTGATCATCTTTTTATATCCATTGTTTTGGCTAATTTAAGCTATGCACTTTCAGTCTATGGGGCATCTGAGTCCGATCTTACGGTTGTACAAAATTTTTTAGACCGATGTCATAAACGCGGTTTTATCTCATTTCCAGTTTTTATCAAGAACCTTTTAAACAAACAAGACCGAAACATTTTGAAGAAACTAAAATCAACGGATTGCCACCCCCTGAAAGACACCATTCCTGTCCAAAAGACATATCTACACAATCTTAGGAAAAAAGGCTGCGCGCGCCCGAAAATTAATACACAGCGCTTTATGAACACCTTTGTAAATAGGTTGATATTTAAGCTCCATTTATTGTAATGACATACTTTTTAATTCATAATATGTATGTAGATTTCTGTAGTTTTTCCAATTCATTGTAACATAAGATATGTAGTTTTATCTTATGATGGAATAAAGACTTTATTATTATTATTATTATTATTATTATTATCGTATGAACTGTATTTATCACGTTATTCACGTATTGACTTGATCGTCTCCTTTTCAAGTGCATGTTATTCTGAAAGCTGACAGTTGACGTACAAAAAAAACCGGCATCCGATCTTTTGGTCACACTCAGGAAACACGTTTGTCTTATTAACGGCACACTGCATTCCGAATCAAAAGATGCTAACACTTTACTCCACAGAGGCTCACTCTTTCTGCTCCCAGAAATAAAAAGGAGCGGGAACCTGAAAAAAATGTTGGGTTGCAATTTGTGATCCTATGGCCACCCGAAGAAGAATAGTACTTTTTTCATACCAAGTGTTTCTTGCATTACTTTGGACGGCTGTAAAAGTTAACGATCATCATATTAGCGTATCCGTGGGGTGACTCAGTAAAGTATTTTTGTAAAGGAAATTTTGTTTTTAGTATTCGCCTTCAAACCTGAATAATTGAAAGAAAGGATACTTTCTCATCTCGTCTTGAACTCTCTGCTTCTGTTCTTCAGTCCATGCGACTGATGTTCTTGTAATAGACGGTTTGCCATATAGGATACTTTCAGCTTGTTGAAGATAATCCCCACTGCAAGTGACACCAAGAAAGGTACATACTTCCAGCATTGTTTCTTTAGGTTTGGATATCAGTTCGTGGCTTAAAATATCCAATACCGTGGCATTGCCATAAGTTAGTCGAATTTTTTCATTTGTCTCAACCAGTTCGAAGAAAGACTTTATAAAACCATCAAGCGCTGCTGGTTTATTTACCTGTGTGATAAACACATGGTGATGCAATATATTTCGTTGCAAGGTTGAGAGAATGGAGATAGAACAAACATCAATTTTATCAGTAAATCAGCAATTTGGATTGTAAGATTAGCAAATCGTGTGATATTGTAGTCTGATCGTCCGGGTGAGTGTTATGCTGAGAGGGACTTCTGTCTGTGTTAGTGACTAATGTTTCGGGGGTGGATTGAAGGGCACAGTTACGAGTTTATGCGCGAGAACTGGGTTATACCATTTTTCATCTTATACATCAGCAGGCTCGTATTCATGCGGTGAGGAGAACCGGAAAATGAAATATCTGTAAACTGACTTATGCCATGAATTATCTTCGAATTTGCGCGTTTTCAATAACCTGGACAATAAGTTTGGTTGTGATAACTACTGTAGAGATAATAATGTTAGTCTTGACAACTGAAAGAAATGATCTGATATTAAGGGGAAGGTTTGTGGCTTCCTAGGACCAACATTAGGCCTATAATCAACGTAATAAAGATAAACGTCTTTACAGTATCAAGTTATTTTGAGCACTACAGATTATTCTCTGCTTTCCGTAACTTATACTTTGAAATTTAAAGTCATAGCAAGAGGTGAAATGCGCTGGCATCGAGGGACTGTTCCCTTACAAGGGTGCTTTACATGCTATGCAAATGAACTTTAATCGGCAGAAGAATTAAGACCTCACCTTAGGTAATCCATCGCTCACTTTGAGTCTTAAATTGAAAAGCCTTAGTAACCAGGTGGAAATGACGTCATAAGGATTTCTGACGACGTGAAGAAACCTTAAAGAAATGCTAAGCGATTCATTGAGTTCTTTAAGAGCAGCAAACTTTTCAGGTTTTTCAGTTAGTTCCATTGTTGTTCCACCTCCTTTCTTGTCTCCAATAACCTACACGTCGATTCATAACATGATATATTATCTGAAGATATATCCTGGATGTACATTTTAATGCGTTTTGTTTCGCTTTCATCTGACAGCTAGATAGTTTTCACGGTAGATAGAGGTAATTAGCTTCGTTTCTGAGCTTAAAAACCGTAACATTTTACTTTTGTTGTAATTTTGAGGATGATTTGGCTGCACAAACAACACATGACGCAGCAATACAAGGATAAGAGGATGAATTACAATACCTTTAGTTTTTCATTGAATGACCCTTGCCAAGCGCCAGGGACATGGTAAGAATATATACCATCATCAATGAAGATAGGTTTTTCTGCGCGGCTACCATAGGTGGCTTGCCAAGTGGATAAGGTGTGCAGATTATAGAAGAGGAGGTATTTCAGCAAACCGGATTTCCTGATTGCTTCGTCTTGGTAAGAATTCCAGTGCTCTATGATGTGATACTCATGAGAAACTATAATTTCTGGATGAGCATCCAGAATAGCCCCTACAAGACTGTGAGAACTTCGAGGGTACCCGATGAACATAACAAAGGTCTGAACATCATTGTAGAGATCATACAGTTTGGCTAAGCTGTCAGGAACTCCTCCGGGAAGACACGGAGAGTCTCGAGATTCTTTAAGAGAAAAAAATCCTTTCTTAACGAGAAAAGTACTCTGTCTAGGAATATAATGCTATGTTACATCAGTATATTTTGATATCTTGATTTGGTAATCATTCGAGCTTGATACTGCCTCTGCGCCTTTAAAAGTTCAACCTGCCTAAGCATATCAAAAAGAACCTGGTGGAAAAACAAGACCTTCCGGCTGACTTTCGTGCCTCTTTCCCCTGCATTTTTTGCCTTTCGCAGATAAGCGTGCGAGCAAATTTTCCTGCCAAGCAGAATCTAACGCATGTTTGATTTTGTCAGCCACTTTTACTTTTAAACCGGACGTCATCCATACATGTATTTTACATTTATTTTTATCACGAAACCAATTTCTAAAGACCAAGTTATTCCCATATGTACCCCACTGACTGGACCTTTCGATTTGACATCTGGCTACAATGAATCGCTATTACCCCCACTAATTCAAATTACTTACCCAAGGAGGATTTATAGCTAGGGAGGTCTTTTAGAAGCGGTGATGTCCCGTTATCGTTTTCATCTGATCTGTTCCAAATATACCAACCAGCGATGAGTAATAAAATAATTAAGACTACAAAGGTGCCTCTAGACCATTTTGAATACTTAAGGTGAAATTTCATTCTTGTATCGTGCATATCTGTTGAAAATAAAAAGAAAAAGAAAACCGCTTTTTTTCAAGATAAAAAGTGGATGCGCCGCATTCCTGGTACACTGTATAGGGGAATCCTTGTTTACATAAGCAATTCAGTTTTTGATGGAGCTAAAAATAAATCAGTTCTGAATATCGAAAGCTCAAAGTACGATTAACTCGGCCAATGAATACGAGCCTGATGCATTGAATACTTTTTGTGTAACATGGGTTTAAAAACTCAAAATTTTTACATAGAATGTATGAGCTCATTAGCGCTTTTGCCACCCAGAAATTTTGCAGTTTTTGATGGACTATTTCTCCTTGAATATTACACCCAAAGAGCTAAAAATTTCACCATGTACTAAGGTTTTCTAGCTCTTTAGCTGCCTGAAGTCAATTTGTATCTAACATGCTTCCTTCTTTACGCAAAGCCGTATGCAAATGAGCAAAAATGTAAACAATGACGTCAGCATGAATCCGCCTATTCCTCGATTGATTTCCAAGTGAGACCGTCTAGTAAGCCCGCCAAATTTAAGAAGGTCATAATGCAAGCAGAATTCAATTTTCTCGATTCATAGATTCTTTTGATATATGAACTTAAGAGCATTCTTTTCAAAAGCAGTGAAGCGCTGAGACTACGTCTTATACATCGTATACATATCGAAGCTGTTGCGTTAGCTGCATTCGTTGACTCTTGAGGCACTCGGTTATAAAAGAATCGACATTTATAGAAAGGTTGTTACCTAATTTATTCAAAGCGCAAGTTATTTCTAAATTTTTAAGCAAATAAAAAAAAAGACTTTCAGCGATTACAAAATAGAAGAAAGAAAAGAAAGCAGGAAGAAACTTAGGCAATTAACAATATTTACCCGGTTGCTTGAAGTGCGGCTTGGAGTGAACTTTGGATTCTTACAATCTTACCTTTACGGACAACGAAATTACTAATCGAGTGCTTGCAAATTATTACAATTTATTTATTTGACACGCAAATCTGCGTGTCAAATACAGTTCTTTCGTGACTGCGCTAAACAGAGGCTTACAATGAAGAGTTTCAGGATGAATATTCTTAAATTACAAAAACATTTATTTCAGTTACTCTAGTCAAGGTCCCTTTTCCGAACTGAAATAGTTTCTGTTGGGAACGTATTACAAGAAATAAAAATAAGACTAAATAAGTAAGTTACGAAAGAAAGCGTTAACCCAGGTGTATGAGCGTACGTGCCTTACTATTTTGTCGGAGGACGGCCTCGTTTGGTACGAGCTGAAAGCAGCATTAGTTTCCCCATACACAAGGCTAAACTATCCACAAATTCAGTGGCCTGGCATTTTTTGGCGGAGGTAAGGCTTCAGTCACACAACGAACTGTTTCTCGTTGAAAAATATAAAGCAGGAGATGTTGAATTAGCTCCATTTATGCACAGTTTTCCTGCATATCATTTTGGTCTCACTTGGGAATTGACAGAAAAAGACTGAAAAGGAAGTCAGTGTAGAATTGAAACCGCTAACCCCTTTACATAAAAATAACCTGACCCTCGAAATAGATAACCGGAGAAAATAGGAACTCTGTACAACCACTAAATCTTCCTTGCAATAAGTTACTTTCAGAAAAAAATCTCTAGAATCTGTTCAGAGAGGGATCTGAAAGCTTTTACCTACCAAAAGACTCACCTGTAAAGACCATTTTGAATTATGACTTAGCAAGAGCCAAAAAAAAAACATTCCACGTGGTTGCCGACCGAAATCAGCCGCTTAGTGACAGAAGCGAGTACAGAAATATGCAAATATCAATCAAGGAAAGCGGCATTGGTTTTGAAGCGAGTTTTTTTTTATTTTTTTTTTATTTCTTTCAGATTTCCGAAGAAATACCAGGTTGATATTTGCTTTCGGCGATAAATGTTTTCTTTTGCTCTTTGTGAGTGGTTGCGTGGATTTCAAAAATACTCCGGAATAAATTAGGTAGATAGTTGCAGTAATGTGAAAACATGGAAATCGGATGTTATTAACTCTTGGAAATTCAATTTTTACATTGCTGTATAAAATTGCTGTATAAAAAAAGCAAGCTGATTAGAGGGAGAAAAGATAATTCTTTTTCTACTCATAGTTCGGGAAAGAGCTTCTATTTCCTTTTCATCCTTGAATGTTAATTCATTCTCAAGCTTTTAGCGGCTGCTGGGATTTTGTCACAAGAGATAATTAAAATCAAAAGGGTGGGTTTCAATAGATGTGAAGCAAAACGACCTCTTTTTTTACTATTTTTGATCAGAAAGTTACTTTAACGATGCTTTATCACTAAATGAACGGACGAAGCGGGCCAGTAACTTTTTAACTTTTGTAAATAATTTTAAAAAACACAGTTTTGCAACAAATTCGACTTGGAATAGTGTTACCCATGTATAATGATGTCACTTCGAAGCAAGTCTATTGTGTTGCAACTGTCAACTGATGTCGTTGTTAGAATATTTTAACGCGCGAATTTTTAATTAAAAAACGCTTTGATAGTCGAAAAACTATTTTCTCTTACGACGAAGTATCATTAACTGAGCTGCTTACAAAAAGAAATTATTATATCGCCTTCGATTATTTGAGCTTTTTCAATTCATGAAAAGGCTTTAAAGAAAGTAGAGGGAAATATAGTCACTATTATTTAGCCTTCAGAACTACTCCTTTATTAGCTGTAATAAAGCTACAATAACTACTCTTTTCTTGAAGAACCTTCGTTTGAATCATACGTGTTTGTGAATGCAGTAAATGGTTTGAACCCGGGGGTAACATGTGAAGGTGTAGTCTGATCGTCCGGGTGAGTGTAGTCCTGAGAAGGACTGTTGTCGGTGGCAGTGACTGACGTTTCGACAACCTGTGCAGAAGTCATCATCAGAGTCAAGTGAGTGATTGTTGTCAGTAGAATGTTCTTATTCCAGTTCGTGTGAAATGATCGGTTGGTTTTGCCGTGATGTTATTGGCTGTGAGACTCAAGTGACGTAAGTCGTTCGTGATTGGTCTGTTTCGGTCTGTCGGTAAAGCTAGGTTGTTCTTTTTCGGTCGTTTGTGATGTTTATGTCGTGAATGAGTCGTTTGTATGGGGCGGGTAGTTGTTGACATCTGTTTAGGGGAGTCTGTTCTAAGTTAGTAAACCAGCTTTCCAGAGTCAGTCGTTGAAAATAGTCAGTGCTGTAGGTTAGGCATTGCGCAGAGTCCCAGTCAATGTTGTGGTTGGTAAGTCGATGGTGTTCGACTGCCAAGCCTCCGACTGCCAAGCCTCCTACATCGGTGAGACTGGCAGAAACCTCACAACAAGACTGACTGAACACAGACGGGCGACGAGGAAAGGTGATGTCAGCAATCACATTGCTGAACACCATCGACTTACCAACCACAACATTGACTGGGACTCTGCGCAATGCCTAACCTACAGCACTGACTATTTTCAACGACTGACTCTGGAAAGCTGGTTTACTAACTTAGAACAGACTCCCCTAAACAGATGTCAACAACTACCCGCCCCATACAAACGACTCATTCACGACATAAACATCACAAACGACCGAAAAAGAACAACCTAGCTTTACCGACAGACCGAAACAGACCAATCACGAACGACTTACGTCACTTGAGTCTCACAGCCAATAACATCACGGCAAAACCAACCGATCATTTCACACGAACTGGAATAAGAACATTCTACTGACAACAATCACTCACTTGACTCTGATGATGACTTCCGCACAGGTTGTCGAAACGTCAGTCACTGCCACCGACAACAGTCCTTCTCAGGACTACACTCACCCGGACGATCAGACTACACCTTCACGTGTTTGTGAATCTTCAAAACTCACTGGTTTGATATCAATATTTCGCCTATTGGCCGAGAACTTTGATTCTTCACATCTCCGTGTGCTAGATAATTAATTGAAGTTCTTATGCAAGTTTATCTGTTGGGAGCAGTAGTTAGTGGTTAATAGTTTGTGTATATGTATGATGCACAATCCTCACAGTAGAGAACGCTATTTATGCAATAGCGAAAATCAGACCTGAAAAAAATCAGACCTGTACGGGATTCGAACCACTGACCTCTGCGATACTAGTGCAGCGCTCTACCAATTGAGCTAACAAGCGTAGCTATAACCGCAGTTCAAAATATATGAACTTCATATATTCACCGTATCTGATTTATCATCACGGGTTTATTACGAATCAACTTAACGGCCTGCTCCCAGTTGGCTTGTTACCTCAATTGGTAGAGCGCTGCACTAGTATCGCAGAGGTCAGTGGTTCGAATCCCGTACAGGCCTGATTTTTTTCAGGTCTGATTTTCGCTATTGCATAAATAGCGTTCTCTACTACGAGGATCGTGCATCACACGTATCTATAACCGCAGTCCAAAATATATGAACTTCATATATTTACCGTACCAGTTTGTGTATATATCCCGCAGCTTTTAACGGGTGAGTAGACAACGAATAAAGCATTATTCCCTCAGCTTTGGATTGATACTTCATTTTGAAAATGGACGAGCAAGGACAATAAAGGAGACAATGCGTTGGTAGTACGTTGAATGTCTTTGTTTTTGATACTTTTGTTGTTTGTTTGTTTGTTTGTTTGTTTTTTACCTTTTTACTTGCTAAGCTTTCAGTGTTCGCGTAAAATGTTTTTTCGGAAACTAATTTCAACCATGGACCCCAAGATTTAACTCAAAGCATATCAAGGACGTTGTTTAAATGTAAAGATGCAGTAACTGCCTCACGGCGTGTTGTTTGGCTGACATTGAAAAGAAGGGGGCGTTACATACTCACGGGAAGCGTGAAAAGTCCAGGAGTTCGGAGGCAAAATTGGGTAAAAACTTTGGGGAAAGGCGGGCAAACATAAAGACAAGGGTAGGGGAATAACGGGGAAAAGGTGGGAACTATTGATAGCAAGGGTGTGGGATGTATAACAAGAAAGGTGGGAAAGTAATATCGAGGAACAGGTTTGACAAAGATAATTAAATATAGGGCAACGGTGGGGAAATATGGATAGGAATGAAGAACAGGAAAGTCCATCCAGTGATAAAACTTGTTGTCAAATTGTTGTCAACTGTATTGAATAGACCCAGTGTCACATATAAATTTGTCATGGGATCAACTATGAATTAACTCTCCTCCTCGCATGCGCAGTTACTAAGTATTATGTCCATTGAGTCGTTTCAATCATCTATTAAATGAGTCTTAAATATGACTTTCAGGCCACTAGTAACGATCATTTCTTTGTTATGTTGATTTTTGATTAAGGACCTTTCAACTCTTCGTTAACAAGGAGTACTGATCAGGCCTTAAGACTATTTATTCTACTCTAAGATTAAACATACACAGCCTCCCGAGAACTTTGTATGAACCTAACCAAGGGTTTGTGTCCCTTTTGGTACAAATAATTCGGCCCTTACATCGATTCTGTAATGTAACTGAAAAATCAAGTTCATGAATTTTATCCGTAGAAAAGGGGCAGAAATTAAAACATCCAAAATATCAGCGAAACATAATTTCAAATTATAGGAGTAAAATAAATTAAATGAAGATCGTGGAAGGTAGTCATTAATCTTAATGATATACCTAGTCAACAATCAGGTTTCAACTGCGATAAGTTATAGCTGATTACAAACGCTTTTCATATGGTGTAGAACATGAGATTGCGAAAGTATGGTATAAAAGGAGTGATGATAAGGGCGCTGTGATATCAGCTGGAGTGTTGAGACTCTTTCCTTGTTAATGATTTTGAATCTAGTGAGCGACTTCAGCCAGGAAATGATACAGGTTTCCTCTTCTTTTAGGAATGTTGGGCTCTTCGCCTGAAAACAACAGGAAAGGAATGGTGGATTTCTTAAGAATATCGTAATAGGCGATTATGTGGCGACCATATGAAGGAAGCTTAAAAATAATAATGACATCATTTATTTTGTTTAAGAACCGTGGATGAAAAATTGGTAGCTCATGAGTAAATACATTTTGCTAAAAAGATACTCATTACCTCCACAATTTATTATCGAATGATACAATGTAAACTCACTTGTTACTGTCAACTTTTCCTAAACCCCGTCAAATGAAAAGTTCGATGTCTTGTTTGTGTATCTAAAGATCTCTTCCTTATCTGTTCATGCAAGTCTTGGAATTCGTCAAAAAGATATCTGTGTTGAGATTCACACTGGTTAACAAAAGATGGGCAAAATGCAGACCCGTCCTCTCTCAGGTTTACCCAGAGAATTTGAGCAAATTACCTCCTGATCCACAGGTTTAAAAGTCCAGATTTAAAGGAGTTCAACATCTTTGGAAGGATGTAGAGGATAAACAAGTAAGAAAACAAAGACATCTTCGAGTCTTTAGTCAGAAGAAATCCAAAAGTTACTTTCTTGGCAAGATTGCGAAACACAAAAGATATAAATCAGACTATACTAAAGACGTCAAAGGATGGAGAAGTGGAAAACTCACTACGAAAGACGAAGTTTACTTGGTCCATAGTATGAAAAGATTTTAGCTGCTTTAAACTGCTTTGTTTGAAATGTGTTTTGTAATGTCAGTCCTAATTCTGCGTTTTACGAATACCAGAAAATACCAAAAACATCACCTGTGATCATCGCTTAACAATCTTCTAGAAAAGATTAATGCTTGTTCACTGCCTAATGACGGGTATAAACCGGGTTACAAAACGAATCGGGCTGCAGCGATCACATGTTAAGTTATATCCAAAGCTTGCAAAAAAAAACCTGTGCAAACTTGGTAGTGGAAAAAGTTACTGAGAATGTTTAAAACTGGAGCTAATGTACTTTTGAAGTTAACGATCCTACTAAAATAAAGGGGCACCTATATAGTGCATCGCCTAAACTTTGCCGTTAACTTTCCTATCATAAAATGCTCGAAAGGTGAGATGTTTAGGGAAAGGCTGAAAGGATATTGCTATGATTTAATTGGGTATCAACCATAGCCAAGTATCATTATTATTAACAGAATTAGTTATCATGTCTGCTTTGCTGGTTAAGCTTTGCTTGGCATATTTTATCCTGCAACTCAATTACTTTATCTTGTAGCTCATTAAATTTAGTCTTAATCACATGGTAAGCAGCTGGTATTGAAGCGATATCACTAAGTTCATTCGTGTTGTAAACTGGACCCAGACCCACAGAAATGACCGTCACTCCTGCTCTGTGAAGCGCTTGAGCGGAAGGTTGAACATTGTCCCGTGAAGTACCTCGTGTTAGCACAACAAGAACTTTGGGGACATTTATCCGACTAGCTTTATCAAACAACTTTTGACCGGCTAAGGCCAAAGCTTTTCCTGTCATGGTAACGGTTCCAGGATACTTAATGTTCTCTACAGCGAGGGCTAAATCCCGAGGGAGAGAATATTTATCGAAAGGAATTGACAATGTGGGTTCAGTTCCTAAAGTAATGGCCCCCACCCGAGTTGCTTCAGGTGAAATGTGAAATCCTAAAGAAACATTTTTAACAAAGTCCAGCATTTTCTTGAAGTTTCCTTTTCCAAGAACCTCGACACTCCTTGCACCATCGATAACAAATCCGAGGTCGGAATGGCACTTTCTCTGGGTCTGTAATCGAGCTGCAAGCAAACATGCCGAATGGATTTAATTAGTCTTACGATTAGAGTGAGCCTTGTAGACAATTTAAGTTTATAAGCAAATTGGGTGTCTTGTAGATAGACTTACTCGCAGCGGCTCTGCGTCATTATGTTGCGCTTAAGTTTGTTAAGTTAGCTGAGCGACGTTGGTTGAGTATGTTAGTGTCTAAATTTCTGAATGGATCTTAAATATCTTAAATGATAAGATATTTAACACTGCAGTGACACGTGCTTAATACTGCAGTGACAACAACTGATTGACTGCTAAGGGTGATAAGAAATCTTTTTGTGTGGGCCACTTGACGGACTCCGATGAAAACCTCTTGTCAATATTTGTTACGCGCAAATTAATGGAAAAAAATGAACGTATGTCTATCGTCTCATCATTGATCATAGGTACGAGGGTTGAAGAAGACAAATTCAAAAAACTAGTTTGAACAAGATAAGAAAGTTGAGTCCTGCAATAGGTTGCAGTCCTTGTCACTCGTTAGTATGTTAGAAAACACTCGTGTGTCTCGCGAGTCAAGCTCATGAGGCGTGTTTATAAGATAAGAGAGTGAAGTCCCTCAATAGCCTGCATTCCTTGTCACTTACTAGTACGTTAGAAATAGAACATAGTTATCCCATGAGGCGTGTGTTCGAGGTATGCGTGTTATGCCAGTGAAACCAGCTACAGTAGGTATGAATACAGATTAAAAGAGTTATACCTTTAAAATAAGGCCTACACGTAGGACTCGCTCCCTTAGCATATTTTTGTCTTGTAATCAGCTATTCAGACTCATCTATTTTGTCAAGAACTTTTGTTACTAACTTTAAATTGATGTTTGTTTGCCTACCTATTAAATATTCAAAAGTAGCTCCACTTAGTTTCGCTCTTTCCCACATGTGCTTACATGAACGTACTTAAGTCAAAAGCTTTATCGCAAGCTGCTTACCTGCCCTTCTCGCGGACTGACATATTTCTTTTTGAATTCTCCCCATGAATACAGCAGCATCATTAAATGGAGCTAAGAACACGTGACTGTTCTTGGGTTCGGATGCGATGATATCAAGTTGTGTTTGATTGACATTGTTACCTACGCCAAGGCAGAACACCTCGATACCTCGCCTTTTAAGTTCAATGGCGGGTCGACTGACGTCATCAGATGAAAATCCGTCGGTTACCAGAAGCAGCGCCTTGTGTTTTGACGTAGCAGGCTGACTAAACAGCTGCTTTTGAGCCACTGTGAGCGCCTTTCCTATTCGTATCTCAAGGTTTGGAATACTAGCGTTATCAATAGCTTGATCCATGCTCTCCTGATCGAGGAATTTGTCGAAGTGTACCACGGACGGTTGTGGTGAGCCTCCGTACACCACCATACCGACACTGTTACCTTGAGGAGAAGCAGGGAATAAGTGGGAAACTCGTTTCAACAAATCCATCATCTTTGCTGCCTGTTGCGTACCACGACCTTCGGGGGAAGATGAACTATCCAAGACTACTCCGAGGTGAACCTTACCGCAATCTAAGGGAAAAAGTAGAATAAATGGTGTCGTATTACTGTCGAGGACACCGATAGGAATCGACAGAAGAAAATGTCTTGCTGGTAAACTATGAGTTGGTTAGGTTTCCTTCGTGAAATTCTATCCGAGATGCAAGGATACATCTTGAATGCTTTCTTCTGATGCAGAGGAAAAAGTATGCAATTTCAATAAGCCTCTCAACCGAATTCAAGCTATGCGCGATGAACATTCGTGCTCTACGAAAAAATTTTCGTTTGATCTACTCAACATATTTATGCAAAGACCAAATAAAAATTTGAATTAATTTTGGAATATGAAGATTAGTAGAAAATCATTAGTGACAACGAGCAATTGCTCTGATGTTTGTGTTTTATACGAACGAGGCTGCGAATTCTCACCATGACTATTTTGTTTTTCTCCTTCGGCCTTAAAGTTTTCTGCAGCTTTTCCGACAGCCATAATCTTTGAAGGCACTTTGTATTCCGGTGATGGCTCATATTTTTCATTGGAGTAGCCTTCAGGATAATTTGGCCGCTCAAAAGCTTTACTGCTGATGTCCTCATTAGAAAGCGCTTCAGTGCCTGGACGTAAACGAAGACTGGTTCCCTGAACTCTTTCGGTGTTGAGTGCTGTTGTTTTAAACGAATCACCCGGAGAACCATGGAATCCGTGTAATGCTTGACTTTGATTAAATGGTTGTGCAATGCCTGAGTCGTCCTTGTCCTGGGACTGATAATTCTCCTTTACTCCAGCGGCAAAGGGCTGCTCCCCTGCATCGCGTAAAGGGCCTAGAGTCCCGTTATTCTGGCTATCTTGAACGCTTTCCATTCGTTGATGGCTTTGGAATCCACGATTCTCATCTGAATTTGTCGACGAAACCTTTGAGGTTTCATCCACAGCTCCATTTTTATTCTCGAGGGGCGGAGATAGTAGGGTTTGAGAATGTAACGCCTCCTCGTCTTGACTAAGTTCTCCCGAGGAAACAAGCGGGTTCTGATTCTCCTGATCGTTCGAAGAACTAATTTTGGAGGGGTGAAGTCCACTAGAGGTCATTTCTGCTTGCCTCTCTGAATTACCACCTGCCGGCCTAGCCTGCTGATCTGCTATTCCTGGTCCTCCTGTGGATTGAAAGCCTTCAGTAATTGGTTCTTCCTGGGAAAGGGGCCTCTTGTCAGTCTCTGACTCCTTATCTTTTTGAGAATATCGCTCATAATGATGGTTTGAGTCTGTAGGTACCGCTCCGGTTTCAGAGGTGTCTTTCATGTAATTAGAGGAACGCCCAACCTGGCCGTTGTTCGTCTCACAGGTACAAGGAACTTGTCTGTCTCGAACTATCCCCATAACATCTTTATGCAGATTGAGGAACAATAGAGGAAATATTTGATCAGAAATTTTGCCTGGCGTCTCTTGAGAGCTTCTGGTCCACCTAGTTAACTCAATTACACCATGATTATCAGTCGCCACATTGTAACCAGGTAGCTTTATGAGGATTTTGAGTATATAAAAATCTTATAATGTTGATAATAATCTCTACAGATATTTTTGGATTGCGAATAAATTCGGAGAAGTAGGTTGCGGTGACACATTGAAGTCATTTATCTGTTTTCGTCTCACAGAAACTCTTTGAAAACCCTGTGTTTCGACTTAGGTAGATACATAGAAACATACAGTCATATTTCTCCCATACGGTTTCTTGAAACGTTGAGAGGTAAACGTTTTCCTTCTGGTAAACAAAATGGATTTCCAATAAGTGAAAAGCATGAATTGAGAAGTTCAAGGTATAATTAGCAGGGCATAATTCTGGCGTTGAAAGAGAGCTTTTTACACATGACCGGTAAGATCACTGTGCAATCACTTCAGCTGAAAAAAAAATGGAAGTTATAACTCTGACCAAAGGACAAACTTGTCCTTCTCTCACCCGAAATCTACTGTCTTACCTCTACAAACCTCCTGAATGATATCATCCATTGCATTTGGCAAAGTGTCTAAGAAAGCGGTGAAAACGTGTTCTGACTTTGGCTCTGAAGCAATGTTTATCAGTTCCCTGACATTGGCTTGTTTACCCAGGCCAATGGCGGTAACTTTGACTCCAGTATCTCTCAGCTCTTCTGCAGGTGCAATTACATCGTCCGCTGAACCACCACTTGATAACAGAATAAGGGCCCTCGGAGCATCTTGACGACCGGAAATGGCAAAGAGATTCGTTTTCATTTGCAAGAGGGCATTTCCTGTGTAGGCTTTCCCTCCGATATACGGCGCGATATTAACGGCATCGTCAAATTGTCTAAAGTCGCTGAGTCCTTTAAGATCAAGAGCTGTTTTAACATCATCGCCAAAAGCCATTAATCCAATGTGGGTGTTTCTTTTGTCAAATCCACGGGAGAAGATCTTGATGAATTCCAGAACACGAGCATAGTATGGCTGGGGGATATTGCCAGAGCCATCTACAAGAAAGGCGACGTCTGCTTTGGCGGAGCACTCTGTGAGATGAAAAATAAAGTAATGTTTACATTCTCTATCATAGAAGCAAAAAACATATCTGGCCCGATTTGACAAGCTATATGCTAGTTGACAGTTACCAATTTTCTCGTGGTTACGGCGATAAAACAAAGACAAACTGCTGGATGCCTTCGATAATTGCTGTTTATTCAACATCTTGTTGGGCAACCAAGACTTTCGTGAAGGCTTTGCTGACCGATTTGTTGAATAATAACAAGGTTTTTAAAAACTAAGAATACCTACTTGTGTCACAGTTAACCTCTTCATACCAAATTCCGAAAAGGAACGTAACAGTTGTTCACTAATCAAAACTACTATGCGATAATGTATATGGCTAGGAGTTATTGTGAATCTTACCTTTCTTTGGACACAAGCAATCTTCCGCTGGCTCTGAAGTATAGTCGTTCGACGTAAGACTGGTTTCAATTTTTTCCTGGGACTGTTCTTTATTTTCTAAACCAGAACTAGAATGGCGTTGATTCATTGCTGCCTCACCCCTATTCTTTTCAACTTCCTCTTGAACTTGCTCTTTGGAAGTTTCTCCTGTGTACGCTTGTGGCATGCTAGAGTCTTCATATGCGAATCCCATGCCTCCATCGGGACCTGCCTGGCCTTCAGAGTTAGCTTGTTGTATTATGCGTGCATCCTCTCCCTGAGAAAGATCAGTTATTCCCTGAATGGCTTCATTGTCAAAAACCGGTCTTGACTGCTGGCTGGCATCTGCTATGGGTGACTCTTCATTTTCTGGTCCATAATCTTCCCCCGTACCACCTTCATGATTTTGCATTGTACTGTCCACCCCAGGACTTAAAGACTCCTCTCCATTCGCCGGCCCATAATCCATTCCTCCCATTGAAGCGCCTTTGTTTAAGTCCACCATAGGCACTGGTTCACCTTCATATGATGACTGCTCTTGATCTGACTCCTGTTTTTCATTTCTTTCACCTCCTCCATTTGATTGAAGTGTTTGTCCCTTACTCGACGCAAAGGGTTTGCTTGACAGTTCTTCCTGTGGAGGATATTTTTCATGTAAAGTAGTTCCGACGTCATGCAGGGATTTAGGATTTTTCTCTGCTCTCTGTGAATCTATTCCAAAACTGGCCTTCTCTTTGGTCATAGACAGAGCATCTCCTGTTGTAGAAACATGGTGCGAGTCACCAACTGGTCCCTCAGCTCGTTCCCCGTGTTCGACGTACGCCCCTTGTAATTTACTTGATGTCGGTTCAGTGGCTCTTTCTTTCTGCCCGAATGCCTGCTTTTCTTTGCTAGACAATTTCCGATGGGGTGACATGTCTGTGTCTTTGGAGGACATCGAAGTGAACCCTGATTCCATTGGCCTCTTCTTTGGAAGTGCAGATAGAGATTGGTGCATTTCTTTTCCCTTTTCATTTTGTAAGTTTTCCTTGAACCTTGTGGGTTTTCTCTGCTTTATCTCCGTGTCCTGTTGTTGAGTATTGTGAGCTTCTGTCTCCTTACTGTTTTTTAATTCTGTTGTTACATGGTATCCGCTGGGTTTATTCTCCAGTTTTCCACTCTCCTTTGCAGAGTCATGAAGATGGTCAAAGTAGTGTTTATCGTGAGGACTAACCAAGTTATCCGATGAAGTATCGGTTTTCATTGTTTCTAGTGACTGGCCAACCAGGCTAAACCCCTTTGAATTTCGCGAGCTTTCGGCTGCATTCATTTTGTCAGTTTCCAATATGGCTGGTCTCTTTTGATCTTTGTCATCATAGTGTTCATTTGTTAAAGGCGTTTTTAATTTGGGAATCAGGAAGTCATCTGCAGCCGGCCCAACATGATTCATTGAAGGATTATTCAATCTCGAAGAAGCTGCTCCATTGGAAAACTTTTCCTTATTAGAATTGTCTGCATCAAAAGGTTTTGACCCCTCATACAAATTTACATTGTGTTCTTCCATGTTTCTTTGTGCTTTAGGATTTGATGAAAGACGCATTGGTTGCTTTGGAGTGTTTACCTCGAACGAAACGCTCTTTCTCGGCACACTAGGTGATTCATTAGAATATTTTCCTTTGCCATTTGTAGGGTACTGACTAGAAGTGGATACAGATTTTTGAAACGAGGCAATCTTTTTGAAATCCTCTCGAGATATTGGGACATATTTCTCCGCTTTTTTAAGGGAGCTATGAAGGTTAAAATTGTTTCCTTGATCTTGATTAGGATATTGTTCTATTTGTTGTACATGATGAGTCTGTTCTTCTTGCTCTCCGCGAAATGCATTTTGTCTCTCCTTCGATGAAATTTGTCCGCTAGGACCTGCAAATTGTCGCACGTGACGTCCTGCTTGGTTGCCATTCTGGTAAGAAGGTTTTGAAATGTGAAACTCTGGAGTTCCAAGTCCAAAGTTCCCTGAAACTAGGATAACAGATGATATCAGGCAGAAATCATTTCAAATACAAGGAAAACTCTTTTTCTTCGATTGAAACCGTAGAGGGACCAATTCAATCGGCGTTTTGTTTGCTAAAACTCCATGCTGACATGTTCATTTACAGTCTATGATATCTCTGTGCATTATTCGACGTCAATTATTTCGTATACATTCACTCAGTAACACGGTGAACTCAGATTCGAAATATTAAATGTTTTCTATCAATAACAACAACAGCACCCTTCATTTTTTCATTTGTTAAATTAAAGTAACAGCTAGTCCGGTCTGCAGGTAGATAGATAAATAGCTAGTGCTAATCTAGGCGAGCCAGTCTTTAAAGTCTAAGATGTAATAGATCAAAAACGAGTGCGAGTGTTTCATCAGGGGTTCCAAACACCGAGAAACAGATGAAAGCACGAGGCCGCAGGCCGACTGCTTTTATTGTTTCGAGGTGTTTGTAACCCTTGATGAAACACGAAGCACGAGTTTTTGGTATAGCTTCTGAAACGAGTTGCCGATTATTGTTTGTAAACAATAGCTAGAGAATATGATAAAAATGGTTTCGTTGGAATGTTTCATTTGGGAGTTAGCCAACTTATTACAGTTTATCAATTCAGTTTACTGTGCGAGATGGATGAGTCAAGTTCAAGGTTTCGGATTCCCAAAACTTCTGACGAGGAAAAGGCGTCTATTATCAATTCTGTTCCGAAATCGAGGGTTTACAAGAACAAATGGGCGATACAGATCATGTCAGTTCAGTATTTCAGGGAGTAACTTTCGATGAATGTATTGTTAAACTCGTCATCAATTCTACGAACTGCGATAACATGTGAAATACCCAACTATTTTGTTACAATCTTTGAAGGAAATAAAATTTTGTTGTTTGCTTGAGATGTCATTTACTTCAAATTAATTTATTGATGTCATATGATTTTCCGAGAATCAGTGGACATTCGGAAATTGTATCCAAATCTCTAAAGATTTTCATCCAATTTTTCATTGGGTATCCAAACACATGCACGTGATGTGGTATACATGCAGTGATTTGTAGTTGACTTTATGAATTGTTAATGAGTTTGAGAAGGTCTGATAGAATACTCCTAAATCATAATACATTAATTCTAACACAATTAAATTAAAAAAAACCAAATTTACAAATGATGAAATAGGAAGTAGGTTTTTGTCACTGTTTACTCTCTTACCTTTGCAAACTTTAACGTTGCAATCTTGACTCTCTATACTGGGACCCAAGTTCCTACAATCTTTTCCGCCATTGGACGGAGGTGGATTTGAGCATTTACGCATGCGCCTTCTAACTCCACCGCCACACGACTTACTGCATTCAGTCCAAGAGGACCAGGGGCTATACTCGCCGTTGACAGACTTCTTTGGGTCTACAAAACTGCAAATACAAACAGGATTCGCGAGTTCGAAAAAATTTGATGAACATAATTTGAAAACGTAGTCTTGGAAAAAAAAGATAACTAACGAAAATGAATAGTGTCAAAAAGTCGGCTTGGATGGAAATACTCAGCTGCCAGAGATGATCTTAATTTGGATTTTTATGTTTTTTAAGATAACTCTGCTCATTGGACTATTGCATCTTTGGTTTGATACACCTTTAAGTGTTCCAGCAATATCCAGTTTCTATAATTGTGTCAGCCGGTTCCAAGTACCTAAATGGTTTAAGCAATAAAGTTTGAAGGCACAGATTCTTAGAAAATTTATCAGGGTTCCAAATATCTGTGTAGAGCATGGTAATTCACTTCTTATCTTTCGATACATCGAATGCCTTAGCCACCATTAGTCAAATTATTATATGATAGTTAACTTTTACCGATATACTTGTAAACTCCAAGGCCCCCCTTTACCATCACCTGCAAATAAAAGATCCCATTCAAAGCATGTCCATCTGTGCTAAGGAATGAGTTCGCTAAGGTAGTAGAAAGGGTTGCTGTATCGTATCCGTGAAGATTAGGATAATTGATGGATGATTCTGCCGTACAGAACTGAACTAAACATGCGGTAAGGCTCTATATCTATACTTGTCTTTGGTGAGCTACAGAATGCGCTTTGGTTCGTGACCCAATCAACTATTTATCTTGCCAATCCAAAAAACCTAAAGTTAAATTTATCAATTATGGAGAAGAGGTCAATCTCAGCGATGGATTAGTTTTGATAATGTCGTTGTCAGCGAGAACGAATGTGAATCACCTGGTGACGACATTAACCAAAACCTTTCTCACTCACTTGGCCATTATACCTCTACCTTCTCTGTGTACAGTGGATTCACTCTAGGCATAATGCCATTATCCATGTATCTCGGTACAAAGCCTTAAGACAACAAGCATCGACACCTTGTTTAAGTGATTGGATAGTTTAATAGTGAATAACATTCTGTCTCTATCAATTCCTTTCCGACTTTTTTCTTGCAACAATTTGTGGTAAATTTGGCGTTTAAGCAAAGCCGACTTTTTCAGGAGATCCAGCGTTTATAAAAAGAGCTCACTGCTCTGCCATTTTCAAGCTCATGGTCCCTCCATTTTTCATTTGAAAAATTTGACGTATAAATCCAAAAGATTTAAAGAAGCTGTACACCACTGTATATTGCTACAGAGCTATTGATTAGAGAGTTGTGACATCTTGCCTAGAAATGGAAAACTCAAGTAAAAGCCAGTTACCCACTCAAGGTTTCAAGGTTAGGTCTAAACCCTTAATCTTGAACCTAACGTGGGGCCTTAATCAAAAACCCAACGTTTATTCGTATATAAATTGTTTTCGTGTGGGTTCGGTCTCGACTGGAAGAAAAATACTTCGTTTTCCTCCTACCGAAGGAGAACGCCCCCTGGGAGCACAGCTTTTATGTATTCTATTTCAAATATTGACACCCTTTGTTACCTCTACAGTCTTTAGAAGCTCCATATCTGCGATATTCATTGTCCCCAACAGAACTCGCAAAGCACTGGCCTCCGTTCTCGATGCCGAATATTTTACGTCCCTTATCGAGAGCCGCCCTTGCACATTTATACAAAGCATGCCTTCTGCCTTTGTAATTGGGATCCATTAAAAGATAATGTTCTCCTTCGATTGTTGGTAGGCCCCGCGCCCATGCATCTCGCCAGCAACCCAAACTTTCAAACCCTATAGATAAAGCACAACTCATGCTGGTATATTTCACGCCCTACATACACCATAAAAAGAAAATTACAATATCGTAATTTGGGATAATTCTCCAAGGCTCTGTTTATTTTTAAATGCACAAAGTTTCGACGCGCAGCATTTATTAACAGTGATATCACTGAATGACAGATCATTGTCGAGTTTAGATCCATAGATCGTTACCCTTCGTACTTTCTGTTCAAGTATGAGGACGTGAGCTCAAGAGGACGTGAGCTGATTTCGCATGGTCCAGTATATGATACAGTCAATTCTTTTTAAACCTGTCACGAGAACTATATTGTAGTATCAGTATACTATAATTAAGAAAGGACCGTGATGCAGCTCAGCTCGTCCAATAGTTCTGCAGTTTATAGACGAGTACGCAATAAATACCCAGGCGTTTCCGCAAAATAGGCGCATAACTAGAAGTATAATCACGGGAAGAGCGTAACAAGCCAGAGGTTTGAAAGTATAGTGAGCTTTATAATATCTCTATTAACTATAGGTCACTTACGTTGGCCATTAATTTCTAACTCCCCCGTAATTTGTTGCCTCTTCTCCAGTTTTTCAAACTCTTTGTCCTCGCCAGATGTCTTTTTCTCTTAATCAAGAAAGTATATTATTAGCTTCAATTGAGCTCAGCGGTTATGTAGATTTAGGCAAAGTAATTTTACCTCAAAAGGCGCAAAGTAAGGTATCATCCCCTCAAAGACGATTCTCTAACTGCACGCACGAATGCACGATAATTTCCTAGTTTCCCTGTTTCCTCGGTGCAACTTTATTTTCTATCTCTTTAAGGTCTTGAATGCATTCCATTGGAAAACTTTTGGATAATAAACCGATACAGCTAATCCGTGAAGCAGTAGGATTTTGAAGCAAGGTGAAGGCTTTAACGTATTTCAGTAGATGAAATGAAAGATTTCACCTATTTGAGTTTACCAAACTCAAATAGATCCCGTCTACTGATTTGTCCAACTCTAAAAAGAGTTAGTGAATACAGGCGACGTAAAATGAAAATATACCACAGGGGTTTTTAAGAGCCACTGTTGTGTCAGAGGGCGGGCTTATTTAAAAAAAAAATGGACTTGTTTCAGCCGGAAAACCAATGGGTCTGGAAACCAACGAGTCTACCGAAGGAAGCCAAGTTTTTCTTACTTCTTTTGTCCTGTCAGTCCTTAAGGTGAAGTTGTTATAAGATGCTATAAGAAGTAAGCATTTTAATTCACACATACATTTTTTAAACATTTTTTACATCCGGTCGGAAACCTCCACACAACATATTCACTTACCTTTATTTAACTTGTTGATGTACCTGCCATCCACTTTGATACAAATCACATTCACGAAGAGTAAAACAATGGCCCACATGTAGTGTCTTTGCTCTAACAGACTTAACATTTCAGCCTTAGGACTTGAAGCGACCTCAATATATTTCTAACTAGATAGAAGAAAGGAGTAAATAAAAGTAATGAAGATAACAAATAAGGAAAAATCAGAAAAAAGTTAAACACAGGCAAAATAACAGAAAATAAGAAGAAAATCGGCTTACCTTACCAGTTGTAACAAACACAAATTTGGCTGGTTTTTCTTTCAAATCAAAACGATAGCGTACTTTTGACTTTAACTTTGACTTTGAAAATTTTGCAACAATTTTGTTAAGTTGTGTATTCCAACATTGCGCTAAATTTAAACCGTAAATTTCCCTCTCCACGACGCTGAACAGTCTTTATCTCGTTAACGAGAAATAGGTTAAACTAAACTTTTCATGAATATTTCAAGATGAACTTTTGAAATATTCATGGCTAATAACCTAACAACCGTAAAGGAAACCATAAAATTTTTGTTTTCACTCGGGTGTGCGAAAAATCGATAGAAATCGACTTAAGCTTACGAAAAATGAGTAACGGATATTGTGATTGATACTGGAACAAAGAAAACCCATCCCCACCAATAAGCAAAATCTGCTTTTGTCGAAAGTGGAATAAGTTCCCCACATAATTACCGGAGGTATGCTAACGTTATCCTCTGTATCTAAGAGGAGATCAAAATGAAACTTCTATTTGACGATCTAATACTTTGAAAAGAAGACTGGTAGCAAGAATATCAAACCTTTTCGTGAAAATGGAAAAAAAACCCAAAGTTATATTCTGATTTAAAAGAAACATTAAATATTTCATAGGTAAATCCTTCCTCTTTGTTATAAAATGAACTATTTTAAATTAACATTTCCGATAGCTGCAAAACACCCTAAAAAACATACACGGAGGTATCGCCAGTTGAGCTTGTGAAACGGGTGATAACTGTTCCAAACTACTGAGTTTAGTGATACATGTCTGTGAACCGGAACCTTTGAGATAAAGGAGTTGCGATGATCACTTAAAGCTCGGAGAATCGATATCTTCTCGAGGAGGACCCGTCATGCAATTTGACGACGACTTCAACATATACCGGAGCCCAATTCCCCCGAAGGAGACTAACATTCCTTATGCCTTATGCTGGCTGGTTTTTTGATGACAGTTACATACTGTAACAAGTGCATCATTTAGCTTTGATTCTATAAGTGTGGTCACCTCACTTTACACTTGGTAAAGCTGAGGCTTCACTGCGCCTAAAATAGTTTGCTTGATTTTATTCTCGCACTCAGAAAATATTTCGAACGATGGACATATTTAAAATAGAGAAGAAAGCTTTACCGGTTAAGAAGGCCTCGAGGGTACTCAACAAAGATTTAACCACTATCGCGCCATTAGTTCAATTCAATTTGCCAAAAAATACAATATATGGGAATTCAAGTGGTTGATGGAAAGAGTACATCAGGTTTGGCATTAAAACATTCGCGGATGTGCGATTCAATCGTTGCACAAGTTCATATTCTCGTTTTCACTCAACTAATCGCCATTAATAACCATACCAATCATGGTATTCATGAACCTGACCTGAACAAAACAGACTGACTAAAACATTGCGAAAGGGATTGTTAAGCTATTGCAGGATTAGTTCTAAAAGCTCTCCATCTAGTTTGTTGTTTGTATCCATTCTTGATAAACAACTCATCGTCCCTTTCAAAAACGCAGGCAAGCTGCGGGGAATAGGAATAAACGGCAACGTTAAAGTTACACAGTAAATGGTTTGAACCCGGGGATCACATGCGAAAGTGTAGCGGGATCGTCCGGGTGAGTGTAGTCCTGAGAAGGACTGTTTTCGGTGGTAGTGACTGACTTTTCGACAACCTGTGCGGAAGTCATCATCAGACTTTAGCACAGGTTGTCGAAACGACAGTCACTACCACCGACAACAGTCCTTCTCAGGACTACACTCACCCAGGCGATCACACTACACTTTCACGCGTTAAAATTATACTAAGAAATGTTTTATTTGACAATGAGACCAAATCACAAATGCTCCTACACGAACCAAAGTTAGGGATGCTAGTGGTGGAATTTGTATTTTTGGAGCAGCTGTAATTCACCTGATAAATATTTCCCTCCGATGGATAATGAGGTCTAGGTAAGGGTTCCCATATATTATCTCCTTATTTGAGCGATCGAGGTATTTTTGTTTTATCGTTGTAAGCAAATACGTTGTATGTCTATTGCGCAGACTCTGAGATAGAAGAATGACTGAACTCTATTGGGGGTCGATAGTATAAGGCTAAAATAACTAATTGTGGAATAAACAAAGCCAGGACTCATAAAAGTAACTAGAATGAATTATTTCAAATAATTTTCAAAAGCTATTATATTCTTGTTTTCAACGGTAGCGATGACGAGTTGCCAAGTCTAGAAATAAACCTATCATAAATATTCTGCAAATTAAAAAAATATCCTTTGAATCTAAATATCAAAGATGTATTTGATGTGTCATTCTGGGACAAGAAAACTCAACTTTAGAAATTTCTGGCTAAACGACTAGGAGATTCCTCCGTTTTTTCTTGATTTCCTGTTTTACAAATGTTACCAGCTGGTCTTCCGCTGCTCTTTGTGCTTCGTCGCTGTAGTGCACGTGATCTAACGTGCCATTAGGGTATGAAGCAGTCATGGGATACACATCTAGCACAGGAATACCAGCCTTGCACATGGCACTAACGGCATACTTGTAAAACAACTCAAGTCTCTGCAGGAAGAAGCATAAAGAACAACGTCACAGCTTAACGGATTTGGATTGCAAGCGTTTCGCAAAGGATTTAAGAATATTGTAAAATCTTCCAATAATTGCAAGAAAGTCAAGTTACGTGGTGTACTTTACGCGGACGGGAAACAGCAATTGGAGTGAAAATTTTTCCGCTTTCGCATCAACCGTTCGTCCAATTGAGGAATCTGATTTCCTTTAGCGTGCAAGGGGGGAAAAAAGGAAAAAACTAAATAAAATCAGAAGGATATTTACGAGTTTGCGTTTTCAGCAACCTAAAGAACGTCATACCTGATGAGTATGAAATCTCCAATGGGTTTTGTTCCTAGGTAGTTCAGCATACATTTTGTGAACCATTTCCTTTTCTATGGAAGTGGTCGTCTTCCAAATTAGAATGGGCATGTTTTGCGCTGTGTTACCTAACTTTCTCCTCAGTAGTCTCACCACGTTGTCTATGAGGCGTCTGTAAGTTGTAAAATTGAGTGATACGGAGTAATGAACACCAAGATTGAAGAGAAACACACTGTCTTGTGTCTTCAGATCCGAAGAGTCGAGAATCTTACTCATATGTTGCAGGATAATTGTCTCGTCAAAGTCGTTCCGCTCAAACTTTGTCTTTGCTTTTTTAACACTTGTCAACTGAAAATTTCATACAAAAAACATTCAGAAACCAAAACAACACCTGGGTGTACTTGGAAGGCAAAGTGAACCCCAATTTTCTTCACTTTTAAAAAAATAACTCATAGAATTAACAACAAATGTGACAAGTAGTCAATAACAATTTAAAACCTGGGAACTACTCGCGCGGCCATATCTCCAACGACTTTAGCGGTAAATATATGAAACTCTTAACTCTAAAAGAAACTTAATTAATCTATTAAACGAGTTTGTTTGCAATCAGCGTCATTATTGCCTCAAATAGACCTTAGTCCCTACCTCATATACCCACATGTAGGAATTGGTGCACTTTTTGAAATGTTCTTGACAAATTCCTCTCGATTTAAGTGAATCTAAAAATCGTTGACCAACAGAATCACCATATATCCATAAAGTGTTCGCAGGTGTGACTGGATGTTGTTCTATTGTCGAGTCGTCATCTGGTATTGAAAAAATAAACAAATGAGATAAAGGAAGGTCCATAAGGAAAATTTTCATATTTCAAAACGGAACGTTGGCAAGACGCGGCTCCGAAAATCCGAATAAAAAACAGGAAAGGAAATACAAGTAATAGAGAGTAACGATTTTGTACACGATCTAGATAAAAGTCATCTCCTTTCCATTTGGTAAAGAAGATATATTCTGTAGGAAAACAAACCTGTTACGTACGGTAACCATTCATTGTTGACCCATCTACCAAATCCATTCTTCACAAAGTTACACGTTATTCCACAACTGGTTGGCAAATTTCCTGTAGAGTCATGGGAGATTGTCAAAAGTAAAAATGTTAGGAAATGTCTGACATTTTTCAAAATTTTTTTATAAGTCGATATTTAGCATTGTTTCCCCTTTCATGGACTTCAAAATAACCTTAAAATCCAGAAATGATCAGCTTACTGACGCAAGGTACAATTCTGCCGTACTGAATAGCATTTGCAGAGTAGAAAATTCAAAGTGATTTCCTTTGCTTTTTGCAATGTGTGAACCGCCATCTATCCCGTCATAGCAGCCTAGCTGTTTGTGGCAGATCATTTTAGTTTTGGAAGAGCCTCTCACTAATATCACAGAGTTCCCGTATATATATATATATATATATATATATATAAGTAGAAGCTTGTAAGGGGTCCCACAAACAATGATGATCAGTCTCAAACGCGCTGCCTGGAGGATCACTGAAGCGATCGTGGGCTCTTGAAATAACGTAAATAAGAGCAGAAATGTAATGGTCAAGAGGCCAACTCCAACGTAGCTTTGTTGGTTTATTAGCTCGATGTTTCGACCGTCTCGGTCTTCCTCAGGAGCATACTAATTACATGAGCAATATTCAAATTTAAAATTCGTGTCAACAGTAAACATGTCATGACGTAATAATATAAAAATAGAATAGATAACAGCGAAACGTGTCATGGTGTCTAAAATAGATAAGTTAAAGTAGTTATAATTCATGTAGTAAGCTTATTGATAGTAGGATTGAGTCTTAAAATCCAATAATTTTCTGTTGCTTTTCTGATTTCTTGATTTTGACTTCTAACTTTTTCAATAACCGTAAGTTTAAGATGGTCGACTCCACAGTTCTTAAAATGTCTGACAGAGGGTATGTTTTTATGTCCACCCTTGATGTCGCTACGGTGTTGATTGCCACGGTGGTGAATTGGGTGACCTGTCTCGCCTACGTACTGATCGTTACATTTGCTGCATTCTATCAGGTATATCACATTGCTAGTCTTGCATGACGTGTGTTGTCGCAGTGTTATCGTATGAGCTCCCAGTAGAAGGATCCACGGAGGATACGGTGCTTTAATGAAAATATTAAGTAAGTGTAAAACGATGAAACATGAAGCAAACTTCTAACTGTTTCAGCTTTAATTTGGAGACGTTTCGGCCTTCGGCCTTCTTCAGATGGAAAGTATTATGTAAATACGTTCCATCTGAAGAAGGCCGAAGGCCGAAACGTCGCCACATTAAAGCTGGAACAGTTAGGAGTTTGCTTCATGTTTCATCGTTTTACACTTACTATATATATATATATATATATATATATATATAGATAGCTCTCGCTTGGCTTTGCCTTTTGGCTACCTTGCGATTGAGCACTCTACACTGGGGTTGCCATGCACTTAGCCTCCGGGCGAAGCTCATCACCTTAGTTGTGATTTGAGCACTCTCGCATGGCAACGTGCCTGCACTTGGTCCCACAAGTGTAGCGCCCAGGCAATGGTTTATTCCAGAGCTTGGCCCAGTGTCTGCACTGCACTGATGAGACCCACATAGGTCGAAACAGTGTGCACTGTCTGCAGGTATATATATATATATATATCTATTAAATCACATTTGCAGAAAAGGGTTATTTTAATTTTACTATTGAAAAACTTAGTTATGGCAATAAGGACTGAGTGGAGTTCAACTCGGTCTGTAATCAGACGAGTGAGTAATGTGATCAGACGACCGCGAAACTGGAGTCCGATTTGTCAATCACGAGTATGGTATCAGGCCAAATTAGACAACTGGAAGTCCTATTACCAATTAATTAAAACTATGACAAAATTTGAAACTTGTGCATGTTTGGTATTAATGTTAGTGTAAATTTGACTAGTTTTGCAAGTTATCGCAATCATGTAAGTCAAGCTATCATTTTAAGTAATGCTCGTATTTACTGGAATTTGTAATTACTCTATAAGTAAATATAAACATAATCTCTACATATAACGTACAAAGCAAAAATATTTAATTCGGATCGGGTCAGCCATACCCTCTGTTTCTAAACCAACAAGGCAGGATGGTATGATTGAGGCGTCAGGAGTGAGAGCGCCATTCCACGGAACAAAGAAATTGAACCTTGTTTGTTCCCCCAGAGGTTGTAGGATGTAGTCATCGCCAATGTATCCCAAGACGCCATCTGGCTGATACTTTCCTTGAACCGTCCCTGATATGTGAAGAAGGATTCAGTACCATTCAGTTGATGCATATTTGGTGGACAGTCTAGCGTTGTTATCGAATTGGGGCGGCTTAAGGTGTCAAATTGCGTCTGACCACATCTTTAAATCATATTAGAAAAGCTCATTATTTATTGTAAAAATGTTCATAGAAGGAATCAGCCGATTCTGTCGGTATAAATTTTGTATTGGGCCGCTATTCCTGGTGTTCACTGGTTTAGTTTGGTACAAAGCAAAATTCTACTCATAATCTCTCATCTCGGTTTTTTTTTGGCATCGCATTACAAAATATGTCAGCGGCTTTGCAAGTTCTGTGAAAGAAGCAGTGAGGTCATGACAGAAAGATCTCCAACCGAGCGTGGTCTATCTTACAGCGAGCATTGTCAGTCTTAAACAGAGCTCAAACCAACACCTTGGCATTTTGAGTTAGAATGCAAACCAATCACCCAATAAAGCTGGATCCCCATGAATTACTTACCTATAATAAACCAATCCACTGGTGGATCCCGCAAACCGTCACATAAAGTGAAATCCAGTATTATCTGGGCGGAATAATTGCCAGGTTCCGTTACTAAAAACAGCACCTCGTACATGCCGTTTTCGAGGTCCCAAACTTGCGGCGCAATTGAGGCTGGGCCTTGTCTGATATAAACTCGCCATGCATCGCCCCCAAAGGTTTTTATGTCGCCCTTCTTTGTCACGGATTGAATAAAGAAACGACTAAATTGACCTTGTGAAAAATCAGGACAGCGAAATAATCAGAAGATTTTCAGCTTAAGCCATCTCGCTCATGATCTTAACGGAGATGAAAGCGTCAATTTAATTTTAATGTGCTAATCAGTTTCGACTATTTTTTTCAGGTATCTGCAGATATTTATCACGGTTAATGGTAATCAACAATGTTGACCAGAATATTACAATCGATTAAGGATATCTGATTGAAGGTAATATTCTGCGTTTAGCATCAGTACCCCTGAAAGTTGTTTTATTCTTTATTTCACCTGCAGGAAGTATCTCCCATTTTGTGATAAAACTTTTCCTTGCATCACTTCTCAACTCTGAGTTTATTTCTCTTTGGGACCAGGCAACTCGACTCTCACATGGTCTAACCATTCCTTCCCAGTCTACACGCCATTTCTGCATTCTACACCACTGGTAGCGAAAATTTCTGATTTCATTTAAATAGGATACGTCATAATAGGATAGCGTCCACATGATGCGAAGAATTGTCATGGCAGCTCCAAAAAGATAGACGGTGACGAGGCGTGGACGAAAAAGGCGCCCAGTTAGGCATCTCTTTACTACAACGCATTCAAGAAATGTGGAATTCTATTCAAATAATGCAAAGCTAAGTAATAGATTAAAAAGTGATGATTTCAAAACTGGCAGGTTACTTCACAGAGAAGGATAAACCAAGTACGCACAAGATAACAGAGAGGTCATGGATCGAGATTGCTGTAGGAATGTAAAAAAACAAGTTAGTGTTACTGACTTTGGAGGCTGGTTCACGTAATCCGAACAGAATCCCCTCAACAGATGCTGGCAAATAACTGAATAAACGACCTACTCACGACATTTACACAACAGACGACCCAAAAAGAAAGACCTAACATTACTAACGGAACGCACTGAGCAATCACCACCGAATTGAGTCTTCCAGCCAATACTTCACCGCAAATCGTAGAACCGAAAATATAAAACTCGGCCTCTTCAAGCAACTATGATGATGACTACTGTTCTGTTAAGGTTGTCGAAACTTGATTCGTTCTCAGGATTAGCCATACCCGGACGATTAGAATACACCATCACGTTTGCATCCGGGTTCCAAGCTTTTCATGTACGACTAATTCTTTCGAATAAGAATGAGTTATTGTTCTGAATTTTCATCTTAGTTACATGAAATAACCATATTTCCTAATGTTCGCTTAAATGGTATTCTGACGCGGGAAACGTTCTTTGAAATCTGTGTCAAAACAAATTTGTCAGAGAGGCTACACTTACAAAAAAAAAAGACGACAAGTTTGTTTTCGGCTTTTAAATTGTTTTGAGGAGCTTTCTCAAATTACACGGATATTTTTTGTGCAATGTAGAATGTAAATCGAAAATGAAAATATTGTACGTTCATTCCGTAAATCTAAGGAGCACTGCCCGACCTGCATGCGGCAAGAATTTCCAGCTCGAGAAAATAGCATTAAACATTTAGCTTTAAAAGTTACTTTCTTACTTTAAATACATGACAGTTCAGAAGAGAAGTACTCTAATCAAATAAAGCGCTCTATTCAAGCAAAAGATGCTGAAAAGGCTCTTAAGAGAAGTCTTAAGTCACTAACTTTGAGGAACAAGCTCATACCTGCTTGATTGGGATTTAAAATCGCTGCTTTGGAGGGTTACAAAAATTGGTGAAGGAATGAAAAAAAGTACGGCATCGATGACTTCAAGGGTATATGGGCATATTTTCTTAAAAGCTGAAGGGAATTAAAATACTCCAGTGATTCTGAAAAGCAAACTGTATTTCTTTAGATTAGTACCACTTCAGAAAGAACGATAGAAAAAGGGAAAATACGCTTCTTGTTTTGCGCAATTTGAAAATGCAAAATTGTTTAAATAAAAAGATTTTGTATTATGAAGTGTATTTCTCCTTATTGTCTCTATGGAAACCGGCCTGGTACAAGAAACCTTCATAATATCTCAAAAAAGACCCATATACCTTTTTAAGGGTACGAAATCTCGGCGATTTGCGTTGACAAAGGCTCCAAATTGCGAAAAGGGCAATGGAAAAAAGCTGCACTTTACCAGCAAAATTTTACAGTGCGAGTAGAACCAGCTAATTATTATTCTAAATTCCTCCCTGACAGCTCGCTGTTGCTTGGAAAAATGTTCCATGAATTGAAAAAAGAAATTAAAAAAAGCTGCGTCACAATCTGTTCCGAAAAGACCATCAGAAGAATTGATACCCATAATAAAACGTCTGAATATTTTATAAAAACCGTCCCGTATTTTTATATAGGGCTCATGGCGCTACATTTATTTCAAGTGCTATGTGCACTGTATTCTGTTTAAAATGATGGCACTGCAAGGTAAAAACAGCGAGTTCATCAGTTCAATCGTTTCCCGAAAAAAAGGAATGCAAGATAATTTTCCCCTTTGGTTGAAAATGGTGATTGTTAGATTTTTAAGTCCGGTAATATCACGTAGTATGGGCCATAATAAGCCAGCCGCGCTAGGTGGAAAACTCTGGTCCAAAACGAAAAGGTTGTCCGTGACTTCCGTCCGGACGGTCTATGGAAAAATTCGCTCATTATGTGACCATACAGAACGTTTCAATGCTTGGAAAGAAATACGCGCAACCAAACTAATTCAGTTCAACTTCAAATTAAAGCGAAAATAGCCATTATCAGTCAAACTCACTCAGTATTGAATTTTCTCCAACAAAGGGCTAATGATCAAACCATCAGCTTTTCAAAATTTCACTACAACGATGTAACTCCTTTTATCAACCGATAACTGATAACCTTATCAAACTTGCCGAGGGGAACTTTCGGTGCAAAACTTACTCCTCTTGAACAATAAACCGGGCCTTATCTAATGGCTGATTTAATAACTTACTTGGACGAATCCACGTAGCGTTATAGTGGTTTCCTAATATCATCCCAGTTCATTGAACCTAAAAAAAGTCCGGAACAATGGAGTTCGTGATCGACGCCGAATGTTTACAAACTCAATCCTGATCTATAATACTTGTGAAAATTGAAACACCAACAAGTGGTAGCCATGTATGACGGCAAAAAAAGTGAAATGGTAAGAGAGCTGGGTCAAGCGACTAATTTGCCGAGAGGATCTGGGAAGAAGTGAAAATCTCCGGAGCTATTCTAGTCACCATTGCCCATCGTGCTAAAAGTGTTTTTTTCAACCTGTCACCTTGTTAGTGGGATACTAGCCGATTTTATTGATTATTAACTACCTTGATTACGTTTTTCATAAGTCACATAAAGTACAAACCTTTTCATAAACTGCTTCGCGCTTGGCCATAAATCGAAAACCGAGGTTCCTTGACTTACAGTGCGGACCGAGAAAAACGAGGTTGGTAAGATATTTATCGTACCTCTTTGTTCAAAGAGAAGGGATATAGATTATAATTCAGTTTTTTCAATTTTAGTTTTTGATGCTAAGAAAGAAGGATTTGGGATCGCTTGAACTTACTTTGTAGATCTTTTTGAGAAAGACAGTCGGCAAATAAGAAAGGCGAGCACGACGAAGATAACTCAAGCATGCCTTTTTTAAAGGCTTGAAATACTGTCTGGTTCGTGCCCGCCGTCATTTTGCTTGTAGACATCTTTAAAGAACTTGCCAAAGAGCTTGTCGAGAGCAGCAGCAGGTATATTCAATAAATCAAAAATTGCAGTAACCTGCTGTTCGCAAAACCCCCTTAAAACTATTTACACTTGTACTTCTTTTTTCACAGTGCTTGACGACCCTTCGGCGGCGATGAAATCATCTAGTTCTCGATTCTAGTCATCTTCTTGTGCTCGTCTTTCTCAGTTAGTCGCTTGTCTTCCTCCAAAGTCTCCAGGAAACCAACTTGAAAGTTTGGGATGTCTGCTTCTGATTTTTGTTCTTTTACTTCGTTTGCGTACTTATCCTTTAAATTTTCAGTGCTTTGAAGTTAACCGCACTGATTTAAATGATTCACTTTTAATGTGATTCAGAAAACACTTACAAAAAAGATCTTTTGAAACAAAAAAATTAACGAATCGAAATCGACTTCTCTTAAAGGGAAGACCGCCTTTAACCCTTTTTTTCTCATCATCGAATTAATATTTGCTTCAACTTCCCATAATTTTAATTATGCAAGTGTAAATCCTGTAGAGTTTATTTCTAAAACGTTACTTGTTTTTATTTTTTATATTTAATGTCTAGATCAACAAAATCTTTGCTTATCTTTATATCTGATCTTTTCCATTGCATTCCCCAAACGCAGCTGTGAACCTCTTGGGAGCTTCATACTTTGTTTCGTTTCTTCCTCGTTTCTGTGATTACGGGCTCATTGGTACATACGCTACACCGAACGTCATCAAGTGATTCGCATGGACCTACATATATAAATCTAAGAAGCCTTTTACTGATAACGATCGGCTATAGATCCTCATCTATTGCACTTATAAAAGCGCACTTCACTCCTAGATTCTTCTTTTTTTTTTTTTGACATCTCATCATCAAACCTATAGGCTTAATTTCTGCTTATCGCGAGACACCCAAGCTAACCTCCAAGCCTGGCTTTCAAAGTGTGGACTCGTCTATTTCAATTAGAAAGATTTCAACAATACTGAATTAAAAAGAAAACGCACGTTTAAACAACAGCAAATAGTTATTGAAAATTAATGAAAATCTTCGTGCAAACGAGGCCAGGTGGTGAATCTTTAGAAAACGAAGTCATCGTGCAGAAGAGCTGATTCCTTTCTAACCTCCACCCTTTCCTAATTTTCTCACTCTGTCACAACCAATTAAATCAAAGTTATGATACGTTTGATCAATGGCTCCACGGACGTTAAATTACCCACAAAAGCACTCGATTAATTTCATTTTCCTTGTTTTCGTGCCTATTCTACCCTGAGCCCTCAGGTTGGTCTTATGCGGAATTAAATGCCTGTTGTTACAATTGATGACATCTCTTCTGAACAAATGTATCCAATTTTTTGGGGAAAGAAGCCAATTCCCCCGACTGCAAAAGGAAAACTAACAAATAAATATCCTGACGCAAATGTGGAATGGGACAAAATTTGCCATCTACGATCTTGTACTATGCTGGATTCAAAGACCAGGGAATTTCGACACAAAATTTTGAATGGCATAGTCTTTACAAATGAAAAACTTTAACTTAGGCTTAGAGGTAATCCTAGTCACGTTGAAACATGAAAGGAGTCTTATATAACTCATGCGAGTCATGATCAGTATTGAACAAGGCTTCATTTTAATTAATAACCTTATATAATCGCATAATAAGGTTAACATTACATATACATTCTCCTTCCACTGAACTTCACTTGTTACTTAAGATAATTATAAACACTTCGTTAGAAGGAAAATGATAATAATGTACTAGAATGTTTTTACATAATTTAAATGGGAACTTTTCAATTTATTTCCATAAAGACGAGACAGCGAGTGCTAAAAATACAACTGTAGGATCATTTACTTAAACCACTATTGTAAAACTAGCTAGAGATTAAATTTAGGTAGAATTTCAAATACATTACTATGTACTCCTTAACAATTTTTCTGCAGTCACATGACAAAACCATAATTTATGCCAAATTTTATTTACTCTTCATATTTTACTTGATATTACAGTAAACAACTTAACACTATACAAATTGTAATTCTTCAAAATATAAAAGGCTTGTAAGTTAAACTGACGGTCACTATGAGGTAAATGCAAACGGGGAATTTCGGCAGTGTGCTTATTATTACTTTTGAATCAAGTACAAAAAAATTTACATCTTAAATGTTAAAAGATCAATACCACTTACGGTTTCATCTTAAATTATCCGAAAAAATAATGCTCGGTCAATTTAACCTAAAGGTTTCTAAATTTATACAATTGAAAACCTCCATTCAAGTCCCGATTCCAGTTCCGATCAAACTCAGTTGAGGAAAGAAGACCTCACTCTACAAAAACAGCGTTGCAATGGGAAAAAATCGCACAAGACCACGGAACTAACGCGTAGTAAAAGGAAACAGCACATGATAAATAAATTAATTAATGAATAAATAATAAATAATTTAGCAACGGACATTCCTCTGGGGGGCTCTTCTTGTCCACCGTATCCAGATCGAATTGGAATTTGCAATGTTGGTTTCTGCGGGGATCATGGACAGACTAGGGTTAAAGACACTGACATATGCAGCAGAGGTTACCGAGTTAAATAGAAAAATCTAAATTTCCAGGTAAAGGAAAATCACGAAACGCAAATGGTTGAAAGAGATAAAAGTTCAGTTAAAAATAGGTTATCAAAAAACAACAGGTTGAAACACGAGTTGAAAATGACCTTTTGGAACGCCGGTATATTAGACGTCCACTCGATCCAAACACCGACCGGTGTCTTCTCATTCAAAAAGATCCGTCATTAGTTTTTCTTTATGATTTTACAATATTTACAACATACCCAAACGATACGCACGACGACTTTGCAAAAAGTTTTTAAATTTTTAATCGAATCCTGATAGGTTTTGAATTTTGCGTATCATTGATAAAACCAGGTTTGCGAACGAAATCCAAGATCTGAAAGTTATTTATGGAGTACATATATCTTATTAGACGTTTTGTTGTGTAGTATCGCTGAGTATTTTTACGAGTAATATAATTTATTACACGACTCGGGCAGTCAGAGGGCCAATGACTAAAATCAACCAATCAAAATGCTCTATTGCCGGTCAATATTCTCTAAGTATTGGACCGGGCACTGTCCCGAATGGTCCCGAATGATACCGCACTTGTGTCCCTTTGAACTTCAGACGTATAATAAATCTCTTATTAACCAAGCTTGCTCAGGACCGTACTGGAAGAATATCGGCCCTCGGTCTTTTTTTTATGGACCTCGCTGCGCTCGGTCCGTACTGTCAAGACCCCGGGCCGATATTTTCCCGCTACGGCCCTCGCGCTTGGTTAATAAGATATATATATATATCTAACTATATAATATTCCACGCAGAATATTATATAGTCGTCGTTTAATAAATTATGTGACTGGCTTTTGATTCGAAGGTCCAAGGAATATTCAATAAGTTGGTGATCTGAGTTAAAAATATCCTGAAATCCTTTAACATTAGAAATCTTGTCTGGAATATTTGTGAGCAGTAAATCCAAGAGATTATCATTCCTGGTTGGGAAATCGATAACTTGCCAAAGAAAATGATTCTTAATTGCCCTAGTAAAGAGGGTGTACATCTGACAATCGATAGAGGCAGTTACGGTAGCCCAGTCGACATTCGGTAGGTTGAAATCACCGACAATCAAAAGTCGATCAAATTTAGCCTTGGAGGCTTGGTCCAGAGATTTCATAAATTCTTTCAAATAGAAATAATGAGAAGAAGGAGGGCGGTAGAAAACTGCCATTAATAACTTTTTCGTGCATGACGGGCAAAGCTCGCAAACAACAATTTCAGCTCAGGTTTCGATGTCAAGCCTTCTAACACGTGGCACTGTATTACGAACTGCTAGCAGGACGCCTCCTCCACGTTTGTTATTATGCTCAAATCTGTCTCTTCTATGAATAGTGACGTTCATGTTAGGCAAGCTTAAGATCTCGCAGATGTTGATGTCCGGTATTAGCCATGTCTCGGTGGTAGCCAACACATCCATGTTTGTAGCGAGGACTTGTAGCTCGTCGATCTTGTTGACAATACTTGGAGCGTTCATATAGAGACAATTGATATTTAACTGTGGTTTACCTTTTGACATGAGTTTTTAATATTGGTCGTTGCTTCTGTAGTGGGACCAGGATTTGGATGGATTAAGCCCACTAATTTAAGCCTTGGTAAGTTAAAAGAGCAGCACGAGTTGTTATAAAACGGTGTGCGGCTGCGATTAGATGATGTAGTTGTAAACAGCGTCTTAGTCGTCTAACGAACAATTCCAAGAACCGAATTTGTCCACGGACAGTAATTGCCAGTCGAAAAATCCAAACAAAGCCCACTACCGGTTTCTGCAAAATTTGGGATGTCTTTTAGCGTGTATAAGTCGGATGAACACAACAAATAGACTAGGAAAATAACGAAATTTAACAAAATTGGATAATAATTCGCTTTTATTCTCAAAGCACTGACACAATACAGTTTGCCATTATGTCTTTTCATGACGAAACTACCAAAAATACGTTACTTCATAGTCTAACAAATGAACTTGTTGGTAAATGATAAAAGCAAATTTTGTCAGGCCATACAGCCTGTTTACATAAACGGTGTCAGAATGAAATTGGTAACTCGAGTAGCAGCCTCCATGGGCTGATGTCCTGTTTGCATAACGAGGAAGACTACAGCAGTGAAACGATTTTAACTATGTGCAAAACTCTGGGTTCATTCATCGTGGCAGCTTAAAGATAACGATGGCAAAGTTTCTGTTACTTTTCACCGCGCTCCAGGTATGTCCCTTGCGAGTTCTTTAAGGACACGTCTGTATCTGTGTAGAATTGTTAAAGTAAACATGATAACGGTCACCAGAAGATCCTTTAAACTATCTCTCTCGATTCATTCTTAACAGGAATCGTCCTTGTCACTGAAAGTTTCGTAAATCGTTTCTGTTTTCAATTGTGATGATTTTTTGCGCGTCTGTTATCTTACTGAGTTCTACTGATACAATAGAATGGGAAACCTGTTAGAAGGAGGGCTTCTTCGCCAATTTTATTCTAGGCACGGACGTTATTTTATCTGCGTGATACAATAATAAAACAACTCGTAAGATTAATCATGCTGTTATGAAACTCAAAACAAAGTTCTTCCTAAACGTTGTATCATAGGAGCTATTAAAAAAGACCTAAAAAGAGTTTTGAGAAATTTCCCCCAGTTCCGTGTTTTTGACTTTTCGCCGTTATCCCTATACAGAAAATCTACTTTAACTAAGAGAAAAATAGAGAAGAAGAAAAACCTGATTACAGAATCCTTTGAATGACCAAGTCAGTGATGATCGTGGACTTTATTCTCCTTTGTATGAGTGGAAGTCTTTAGGAGACTTTATCGCAGACTCTAAATATTAAACTGCAATGTGGCAAAATTTTGTAATCCTGTCCACCAGAAAGCGTTCTTTCTTCGTAATATTTTGTAAAGGACAAAAAAGGGTCGAGGAAAAGCGGATTATATTAACATGTGTTTATAGATGACCAATGCTCCAACAGAAATGCTTTTCCCATCTGTTTGTGTTTTTCGATTCCTTGTTTTTGGATGACAGTGCTCCACAAACAGGAACGGTTTTCCCATCTGAATTGGTCGACTCCATGTTTACCAAACTCTTGCCTTAGAGCCGATAACTTCGCGTTCAAGAGAACTGTTTATTTTACAAAACAAGTCATCAGTAAAACAACTAATTACCTTGCTGCCAATATTTTGCTAATTCTACCCACTATGACATCTCGTCTGATAAAAACTCGTTTCAATTAACTTATTCACAAAACTACAGCTCACCTCCTTAATCATCTTTCAAGAATGCAGGATATTTTCGCTCATCATTTGCCCTCGATGTTATTGGCACCTTATCAGTGACGGCACAAACCCCTCAACACGTTTTTCACTTGACAAGTTTAATTACCCGAAAATGAAGAAGTTCTATGAATATTGATTACTGTTTAAGAAAAAAGCAGAATTTACGATACTAGAAAGCTCAATTAATTCAGCGTGGATTTTCTATTTCGAGTCAAAGGTGCTTCCCTCGAAATAGATCTAAAGTTATGTACTGACTGCAAAAGAAATCCTAATGTTCATGTTCAGACAAAAGTTGTTGAAGACTAGGGAGTTCGATCATATTACTCCGACTTTAATTGATCTGCATTGGCTTCCCATCAGGCATCGTATTGTTTTTAAGACTCTTCTTTTAGTATATAAATATCTTAGTGGTAAGGCCCGGTCGTATTTGTCTGAACTTTTAACTTATCGTAGGAGCTCTTATTCTTTGCGGTCTGTTAGTAATGGCGACCTTGTAGAGCCATCTTCAAAATGCGATCTTATGGAGATCGATCGTTTGCGGTAGTGCTCCTAGATTGTGGAACTCTTTGCCTCTTTCAATATGTAGGAATTCTTCTGTTGACATTTTTAAAAGCGTTTTGAAAACTTATCTTTTTAAAATGGTTGTTAGTGAATGTTAGTAAATATAGTTTGTTCATAATTTATTTTTATTTGTTGTAAAGCGCCACGGCAATTTAGTGGAGTTGTGCGCTATAGAAATACTCTTTATTATTATGATTATGATTGTTATTATGATTATTATTATTATTATTATTATTATTATTATAGTTTTTGACAGGAATGATGGCTGTTATCAGGTCTACTCGTCTTCCGACCATCTATGTCCAGTGCGTTGTAAAGAGCGACAGCTTAATTTATTACAAATGCTATGGTCTGTTATTACAAAATGCAGAAAAGTGTTATAAATATAAAAAGTGCTACAGGTATCACAAAGTGCGATAATTTTATTACAAAGTGCAACAGGTATACACTTTGTATATTCATAATGTTAGTAAATATAGTTTGTTTATAGAAGGTTACAGAAGTGGGAAGAAGTGGAGGTGAGGTTATATTGGTTTGTTATCAAAAGGAGAAGTAAAGGAGTGGAAACTGATTTTGTGAGAACGTATCATTTATAAGGTCACACTGTTTATTAAAGTCTAGTTTATCGCTGTGCATGTGTGATCCTATTTCTGCAAACGCAGGTGTAGGAATGTCGCAATTCAAAGTTCTGACGAGGACATCGATGCTCTGAATTTCGACATCAGACACGTATAACTGTGATTCCAATGCAATTTATAGCGGATTAATAATCTGATGTCAAACACGTCAAACTAATATAAAAGCAAGAAAACCTAGACTAAGCGACATCACACGGAACTATGTTAGAACAATAATTATTACATAACAATACGAGAAAAGACAAGTGCACAAAAACCTAACAATAATCGATCAAAGAATAAAGCGAAAACAACAAGGGGAGAAAAAAAAATGCTTACCGATTGTCCTCTCTGTACGCTTGAATAGAAGTCGCAAATGAACGCAGTAATTAACTTCGCAGATAATTCTTTCGCATTAACTCTCTCTCAAGCAACAACGCACGTGGTACTATAATGGTATTTTTGATCTTACGCGTCACTAATGTCTAAACAAACTTAATCTTTAACTTAACAACAGTTACAGTTTCAATATTTCCCGCCATGATTGTCGCTTCAAAAATATAGTACAGTGTACTACAGCATTGTCAAGAGCATTTGACTGGGTTAAAAGGTGAGCTTCCCTCTATTCCCCCCCTTATGAAACCCTCCTTCAGGAATTCAAATTACTCAGGGAGCATGTTTAAAAAACTGACCCAAAATACTTACCCTGCGAACTCAACCACAATTATTTACCAAATTCCCAAATTGGAGGGTAATGGTGTGGATATCATTTACTCAACCTGAATAACTAGAAGGAACAAACATCCTTTATCTCGGACAAATGTGAAAGTAAAACAAGTGAAAATTTCACTGCACGATGCCTATTCCCGTTTAGAAATGTCCGTCTCGTTTTTTGAAATAAAAGGTCCGGATGTTCTTTCTTAAGTGCCTTTTAGATACCAGGAGTTACTTCATCATTGTTTGATGTTCCTCGTTTCTAAAAAATGCGGTTAAACATTGAAACAAATTAATGTTTCTCGAAAGTTTACAGTTTTGTTATCCACCTTAGAAAGAGAGTTTAGGAACTGTCAAACCAACCGGTGTTGTTATTTTTGTGTTTTCCTTTAAAGGCCACCTGGTTCATCCAAGTAACAGTAGCGAAATAGGAACGTATTTTGTTCCACTTCAACTACTTGGAGGTGAACAGTACTTGGTTGAACACCCCGAGATAACCAATCAAGGATTGCAAAAAGCAAAATTCACATGCGTGCTCCACACTCAGATGCAATACTTCAATGTTTAAAATTTATTTATTCATTAATGTTATTCTATGTCAGGTTCGTGCATAGAAAATCCTGGAGATGTTGCTGGCGGAGGAGCCATAGAACTTGTGGCTGAGAAGGGAGAAATTATTATAGGTGAGAAGATTGAAGTTTCTTTCGGTGTTCGATTTTTAGCATTAAATTGTCCGATGAGTCTATTGGTCTTGTGCCAAACCAATTGTAGTGGGTATACACAGGCAGTGATAACGCTTATTTTCTCTTCAGGAGCATTATGATTTTTCAGTCTAATGTACAAAGGAGCAAGCGTATTACCTTATTATGGGAAATTAACAATGAACTTTATTAACGCGATTTTACAAAATTCGCGTTAATTTAATATATCTTGATTAATGTCGATGTAAATTTAATGCACGCTATTTTACAACATTGTTATTTTAAAGCACCTTTATTTCCTAAAAGCTAACTACTGTAAATGCTTCTTTTTCTCCATGAGACATGTGTATGTTGAGATTTTGTAAGTGCTGCAAGTTTGTGTTACTGCAACAAATTGCGGTTTGGTTTCCGTCAATCAAAGGAGTGAGCAGTTCTTGGTGATTTCACGGAGGCTTTGAAAGATCTTTTGAGTTGATAGGGTCTAGTTAAGCTTCAAAACCAAATTTTCGGCCTTAGCAAAAACTTAGAAACATCTGTGGACTTGTCTTGGAAGGTTTTATTGACAGAGGCCAAAACGCAGTTTGGCGTTCAGAACTATAAAGTGCGAGTTTGCAGAATTATTAAAATCGCAGTAAATAAAGCAAGATGCTTATCAAAACATTCGTGTTAATTTAATGCATGTAAACCTAATTTTTGAAAAATTCGCGTTAATTTGGTGTAACCTAAATTTTCTTCGCGTTGTCAACGTGCATTGTTAATTTCCTATAATAAGGTAGTCAAGAAGAATAACTCGTGAAATGTGTTAGGACCCTTCGTAAAGTTAAAGCAAAGAATTTGAGGAAAACGAGAAAGTGTTCTTTATCACTGAGAATGTACGTCCATCTAGAATATAACCAAGTATACTTCATTGAAAAAATTTTGAAGGTGTTAGAAAATAGTAGAGAAACTTACTGTTTACAGTTTAAAAGGCTGCTATGAGATAAATTTACTTTTAAATCATTACACTGTAGAAAACAAAATGAATTCTTTTTCTTCTCTGAACATCTCTCACCTAAATTGTGACATCTGTAGGCGCCTCAATCAGAGCCTCAGCTCAAACAGACAGCACAGGACAATGTACTGGTGGATCAGGAGGTCGCATTCGCCTTAAGGCTGGGAAGGTTAGTAGCTTTGTTGAATTCCGTAGAAAGCAAATCCGATTGAGATAAATCTCTTCGAACGAGGTTTCTCGTGCCAGTTTTGTCTTGTTTTGTAAATAACCCCTGTTTAATCGGCTTTTTCATACTTAAATTCTGAAGAGCTAGAACAGTATTTCGTAAATTGTCCCCATTTTTCAAGTCAGAGTTATACGCAGGCGTAGCAGATCTTTGAGTTTCTTTTTGTTTCTCAGAGGTAGTGCCACATTTGGTGCTCTTGCAAACTTGTCTTGACTTTTCCCGCAACGACTTCAACATGTAAACAATTGAGCACAAATTGTCGTGTTTTCACTGTGAACAACTTTCACAATTGTCAAGTCACATTTAATGTGACTTGACAATTGTCAAGGGGTAAAACCTTGACAATTTAATCAGGGGTAAAACAGTTCTCCAAAGGTTGTAAATCATATTATTAAATCGCTCGCAGTGTAGGCAAGATGAGGCGAATCCTGTGTTGTGATTGACTACCCGAGCGGCAAGATGGACCCATCTTGAACAATTTCGGCGATGGAAACGCAAAACGCAGCAAACGATAGCCAAAACAAAGAAAACAAACGACTCTCGTGAGTTTATTGTGCTACAAACACAGTTGGCTTGTTTCCCGGTTCTCGAGGTAAACAAGTCATTTCTTAATTCTTAAAAAAGCCAAATCTTTTTGCAATATAATAAGTCCTTTATAAACCAAGCTTGTTCGTTAAGATAGCTGGATATTAGCCTCGTTCTTTTTTCGTATTTTTATGGACTTCGACTTCGTCTCAGTTAACAAAAATGCAAAACGCTTGGTTAATAACGCATATATATTACTCACCTAGGCCCATGGAGATAAAAAACACATTTCGAAAAAAGGTTATATAAGGGACTTCTGAAATTTGCTTTTAAGTGCAGCTTTTAATCTTACATATTTCACCTTGTCAGAACATTTTAGTCTTGATTGGTTGAAATCATCGGCCAGAATGCAACGGCATCATACGTAAATTATTCAAAATTGAAGAAGCGCCAAAGGTGAAGGTGACCTGGCTCTGAATTATGGGCCAAAACTGTCTTACTGGGATTCGTGAGACTCGGTTAACTGAGTTTTAGTGGGGTAACCCTAAACTCTCACGCATGGAATTTTTGAAATAAAATTTATTTATTTATCAAATTTTCACAAAAGAAAATTTTCTCCATCCGAAGTGAGACTATTATATTAATCACAGCGACACATTTGTTGCCGGTCGTTAATTTCACCTAAGCACTGAAGAGCTTTTAGGGAAACTATCTCCACACTATACTTGCAGGTGACAATACAGGAGAGAGGAAAACTAATTGGGGATGGAGGAAGAGGACAAGATCTTAACCCAAATAATAGTAACTACCCTTTGGCAGGCGGAGCGGGAGGATTCATTCAGATAATAGCTCCTGAAGGAGAGATTGCTTCTGGGACTTTATCGTTGAAACATGGTGAAAGTGACTGGTTTTGTAACAAACCAGCCGAGGATGGCTTTTTTCTTCTTAAAGGTAACGATTTGGCAATTGTTACACTACTTCATTTTCCTCATGTCCATAAAAGCTTTCCTTCTGTAATGCAAATAAGGCAAAATTGTTTGTCCGCCTTTGCGCGTTATAGGTAGAAATTTAGGAACGTATATATGCCAAACTGAAATTCTGCTGTTTGGAGGATAACTTCAACCATATAGTTTATTAACTGCATGTTTTCCTTTTAATACTGGTGTTCTTTAGGGTAGGAAAATTTAGATATGTTTTTTGCTTACCAGCTAGCTGTGGGCGGTTTTTATGGAAGAGCTGTAAATATACCATAATCACTTTGAATGCTTGAGCTCCATTTATTATTACAAAAGACATCGTTAGCAACATATAGTTATAGAGTGAGCTTAGACTCAGGCTTATATTAAAAAAATGGCTGATTCAGATAGGGGAACTTGCTTTTCTCTCAGCTAATATCACGGGAGGAACTTTTAATAACACCAAACTTTATTAATGGCCTTCAAGACCCTGCTACACAGCAGCTAGTGTTACTTCAACTCCTTTTGTAACCCCATCAACAGGTAAGTCTGTGTTGTATTGGCAATATGTGGGAATGAACTATTTCTAGTTTAGGGTTAAGGGAGGTCTTTCATTAAAGGTATAAATTTCAATCTATAAATATCGTGATTTATCCAGTTCTTTTCCCTTTTTTCTGTTTCATAACTGTCCTTGACCGTAAGCGAATCCCTTCTAGCGGACAATCCCTCTTCGCTCCACAGCCTGTTGTCATAAATGTTAAGCTGCTAGCACTTGTTTTTATGTTACTGCAAGCTTGCTTTTGGGATACAGTGACGAGCACATCTGAATTGATTTGCATTTTTTCTTTTAAAAGCTTCAGGATTAGACAACATTTTTTTGTTTGTTTTCAGTCCGGGGGCTTTAATTTCATCAAAATATAACGTTTCTGCAATAAATTTCAATTTTCGACCTTGTGCTTTGGATCAATGGACACGCTCTCGATTAATCAACAGAGTTTAGTTTCACCTTAGTCACTATTTTTTTTTTCTCATTTCGTGAGCGGGTAGTATTCTACAAGATTCTGCGATCTGATTGGTTCTTCTAGTAGCCTACTGCCATCCGGCCCGCTTTTGGCAAGCGGTATCCGTTTCGCGCTGAGTCACTTTGGAGAACATCTCTAGCATCGTATGATGCACGATCCTCGCAGTAGATATCGCTATTTAAGCAATAGCGAAAATCAGACCTGAAAAAAATCAGGCCTGTACGGGATTCGAACCACTGACCTCTGCGATACTAGTGCAGCGCTCCACCAATTGAGCCAACAAGCCAACTGGGAGCAGGCCGTTAAGATGATTCGTAATAAACCCGTCAAAGTGATAAATCAGATACAGTGAAATATATGAAGTTCATATATTTTGAACTGCGGTATTAGATACGTATGATGCACGATCCTCGCAGTAGATAGCGCTATTTAAGCAATAGCGAAAATCAGACCGGAAAAAAATCGCTATCTACTGCGAGGATCGTGTATCATACGTATCTAATACCGCAGTTCAAAATATATGAACTTCATATATTTCATTGTATCTGATTTATCACTTTGACGGGTTTATTACGAATCAACTTAACGGCCTGCTCCCAGTTGGCTTGTTGGCTCAATTGGTGGAGCGCTGCACTAGTATCGCAGAGGTCAGTGGTTCGAATCCCGTACAGGCCTGATTTTTTTCTTTTTGTTTTTTTTGTTCAGGTCTGATTTTCGCTATTGCTTAAATAGCGCTATCTACTGCGAGGATCATGCATCATATGTATCTAATACCGCAGTTCAAAATATATGAACTTCATATATTTCATTGTATATGATCTCCAGCATCGTTGCAATTTTCATGAATAACATCTGTTTTCTTTATCATATACTCTCTTTAAAAATTGTTCAGTTTAAGGAGGATCTTTCCATCATTAAACTCGTTATTGTAGCCCTAAATAGTTTGAGTTCTTTTTGGCAAGCATTTTGTTAAGTGAAATAGTAAAATTGTTACAGTAACTGATTACCGGCAGAAAGATAATAACTTCGCTATTTCCACGAAACACAATTTATTTAACTGTGAACAACGGGAGATAACTAAACACGAGCTAGCGACTACTCTTGGAAGAATCCAACTGTGTACTTCTCTACGCTTATCTCACCACAAGCAAAGTACTGTCCTTCTCTTTGGCGAAATCTCCTGAAGACTTCCTTCGCAGTATCGCACTCCACGGTGAAAAACTCTGGACTTGACAGCAGAATGTCAGTCTCACATCCGAACGGGAAAATCCCTTCACTTGTCACTTGTCACACAATATCACCTAAAGATCACAAACAGGGAACGAAGTCCCAAATCACAACAACAACCTGACTAGCGAGCTAAAGTCTAGAAGTTTCCAAAAGTAACTATTTATAAACCATTACAATAGTAACTATTTATAACTATTACAATAAACTCTATTTTTAAACTGATGAGTCACAGTTCTAGAAAATTCTTGAAACAACATATTGCGTGACATTGACTTTCGCGAACTTTCCAGACAATTCCGATCCTTGTAACACTCCCCCTCTTCAAAAAAAAAAGAAAGTTTGTAAAACTTTCTTTGATATATCCTCACACTCCCACTCTTGAAAGACAGTCAGCAATCACGTTATCCTTTCCTTTTATGCGTGTTATATCCAAGTCGTACTCTTGAAGCATGAAAATCCACCTCAGCAATCGTTGATTCTTGTCCTTTAGCTTGTGAAGAAAAACAAGAGGATTATCATCACTGAAAACTTTGATCAGTAGACTCGAAGAAGTGACGTAAACTTCGAAATGCTGGAGGGCTAACACTAATGCCAAACATTCTTTCTCAACGGTAGAGTAATTTCTCTGGCTTTTACTAAATTGTTTGGAGAAGTAGCAAACAGGATGATCTACGCCATCTTTATCAACTTGTTAAAGCACAGCACCAGCAGCAACATCACTTGCGTCTACAGCTAACTTGAACGGGGCATTGAAATCGGGAGCTGCCAACACTGGGGCGCTGTTCAGTAACGCTTTTAGTTCTTGAAATGCTTTGTGACATGCGTCGCACCACACAAACGTTTCTCTGATGTTTAGTAATCGAGCCAGAGGTTCAGCGACTGCAGAGAAGTTTGGGCAAAAGTTTCTATAATATCCTGCCATTCCGAGAAAACGCATAGGTTGTTTCTTGTTTTCTGGTCGCGGAAATTTAGAAATAACACTGATCTTGACATCGACTGGTTTTACTTTCCCTTGTCCAACCACGTGCTCCAAGTAAGTTACTTGTGCTTGCGCAAATTCACTCTTGGCGAGGTTAACAGTGAGCTTTGCTTCAGTTAGTCTCTCAAAAAACTTTCGGATGATTTGCATATGTTCCTCCCAGGTATCACTGTAGATAATAACATCATCGATGTACGCTTCGCATCCGTGAAGGCCAGCAATAACTTTATTGATAAGGCACTGAAAAGTGGCTGGTGAGTTCTTCATACCAAAAGGCATAACCTGATATTGGTACAGTCCATCCGGGGTTACAAAAGCTGAAATCTCTTTTGCTCGTTCAGTGAGCGGAACTTGCCAAAAACCCTTAAGTAAGTCAAACTTGGTGACGTATCTTGTATTTCCCACTTTGTCAATACAGTCATCCATGCGTGGTATTGGAAAAGTGTCTGATTTACTAACACTGTTCACTTTTCGGTAGTCCGTACACATTCTGTAACTACCGTCTGGCTTTGGCACCAAAATGCAAGGTGAACTCCAGCTGCTGTGACTTGGCTCAATGAAATCGTTCTTCAATAAAAATTGTATTTCTTCTTTGAAATATTTCTCCTTGATAGGATTCAGCCTGCAGGGATGCTGTTTCACAGGGGAAGCATTACCATCTACATCCACATCGTGGTAAATCTGTTCTGTCCTCGTTGGTACATCGGGAAACAGGTGCTTGAACTCCTGGAGAAGATCCGTGAGATCCTGACTGTGTATTGAAGACAGATGGGACAACTTGGAGTCCAAATCCCGCAGGACATTAGAGTTGGAAAGCTTTGCTGTGGCCAGTGGACTTAACTTATTATTAAGGTCTCTTCTTAAAGTTTCTTCTGGCTCAAAACTAACCACATTAAGACTAACTGGGTGTATCTTTAGGCTAATGTCTCTTTCAATATAAGGCTTTATCATATTCACATGACACAACTTCGTTTGCTTACGCCTATCAGGCGTTTCTAGAACGTAATTGACACTACTTAGTTTCTCCTTAATTACATAAGGCCCAAAATACCTAGCCTGTCAAGGGTTACCAGGAACTGGTAACAACGCTAAAACCTTTTGACCTGGGTCAAAACTACGCTCAGAAGTGTTTATATCATACCTCTCTTTCATAGACTTCTGAGACAACTTAAAATTAGCCCTGGCTAATTCGCAAGCTCTATTAAGCTTAGTTCGAAAATCTGAGACATACTGCAATAGATTAATAGAATGGCGTTCACTAGATAAGAATTTCTCTTTGGGAAGTTTAAGAAGTCCCCTCACAGTGTGGCCAAAAACAAGCTCAAATGGGCTAAAGCCCAGAGACACCTGAACCGACTCTCGAGCAGCAAATAACAGCAATCTCTCTCCGTCTCGAAACAGTAGATCTTCATCATGTTCTTCAGCGTCTTATGCCATCTCTCGAGAGCTCGTTGACTTTCTGGATGATAAGCAAAAGATTTGTATCGTCTGATTCCCAATTCATTCATGACTTGCTGAAATATGCCTGCCATAAAATTTGAACCTTGGTCTGACTGGATTGAGTTAGGAAGACCAACCAGCGAGAAGAACTTGGTTAAGGCTTTAACAATGGTCTTTGTCTTGATATTTCTCAAGGGTATTGCTTCGGGAAAGCTGGTAGATGCACATATGATTGTCAGCAGGTATTGGTTTCCAGATTTCGTCTTTGGTAATGGACCAACGCAATCAACAATAATATGGCTAAAGGGCTCCTTGATTGCTGGGATTGGCAGTAGTGGTGCCTTTGGTATGGTTTGATTTGGTTTCCCTACTACTTGACAAGCGTGACATGATCTGCAAAACTCAGCTACATCCCTCCTTAAATTTGGCCAATAGAAGTGGCTCAAAATTCTCTGTTGGGTCTTGTTGACGCCCATGTGACCGGCCAAGGGGGTTTCATGTGCCATGCTGAGAATTTCTGGTGTGTAGGCTTTCGGCACAACTACCTGGTACTTGAGAGCCCATTCATCGCCAGCTGGAACATCTGGTGGTTTCCATTTTCTCATCAAAACTCCGTTTTTTGTGAAGAAACAAACGGGATTCTGTGAAACTTCATTTTCAGTAACTGCCCTCTGGAATAATGGGAAGATCTCTGGATCTCTATGTTGCTCAGCTATGAGGTGTGATCTGGAACTCAGTTCAGCATCCTTCCTCAAATTTCTGATATCATCATCATCTTCTAATGACTTTGTTCTAGACACATTCTTTGGGACAGCTTCTTCGAAAACTTTGCTGATGAAGGTATCTGCTATATCAACAACTTTATCTTCATCACTTAATTCCTTCTTACTCATAGCACGGGTTACAGCACACGCAGGATACAAATTTGGAATCTCTTTCTCTACTGGGTCAGGCAGCTGCTCTACACAAGGCACATCAGTTACATTAGGATTGATGACCACTTTATCTCCAACCAAATCATTTCCGAGAAGAAGTTGAATTCCCTCGAAAGGTAACGATGACCCAAGTCCGACGTTAACAGGACCAGACACCAGATTTGATGACAAATACACAGTGTGCAGTGGTACTGGCGAGTATTCTAAGGAGTTTACTCCTTTAATGAGGACGCTTTCTCTGGTAGATGACTTCTCAGGAAAGGGCAAGGTTTCCGCCAATAGCAGAGACTGAGAAGCTCCAGTATCTCGAAGAATTTTAGCTGAGACTGCATCAGACAAATCACTGGAGAGCGCCACTGAACCTTCATGAATAAAGGGCTCAAACATCTCCATAACAGGTCTTGGAGTGGAACTGACTTCTTGGCAATAGGGTTCTTCTTTAGGAATTCCGATTTTGAAATCTTCTCTAGTCACGGGTGTCAGACGTGAGGCAGCAATAAAACCAGTAGGCTTGGAATCTGTATGAATCTTGTTGTCTTATCGTTTTCAACTTTTCAAGACATTCTGACATCAAATGTCCCTCTCTCCTGCAGTAATAACACGTTATCGACTTAAAAGGTTTTCTTGCCACCGCTGGCTTGTTCTGGATAAATGACGTGGAACTGGGGCGCGAACTGCTACGATACGTCTGCCTTTGGTTTGGGTTCTCCTTCTGATGGTTTCTCGACGCGGTTGGCAAGTTCTGGCCGCGAGAAGACGGTTAATTTCTACAAGCGGTTATTTTCTTGTGCTCTTCGGATCTGGATGCGACCTTCCCTCGTTCTGTCTGGTCTTATCGATCATATTTTTTGCATATTTACACACGGGAATTTTAGTTTTCGGTCCATCCATCGGCAAGTACTTGAGCTTTTGGCAGGCTTTCGCTTTCCAGCTGGAGATAACTCTTGGCAAAGTGAAAGCTCGACCAATAAAGGAACTGGCTGAAGTCATCCCAATTTTCGGACACGTTTTGGTGGTTTCGCTTCTTTTTAGCATTACCATGAACTTTTTTGTTTCCACTTTAAATGATGTCCTCGCTGAAGCCAAGACTGCGGTGATGGGTAAGGAAACTGAAGAGGTGATGACTGCTGGGCAGCCTGTGAACATAATTGTTGAAAAGGCTGACGGAGGTAACCTTACATCAGAGAAAGAGGATAACGGGAGGAAAGGAGAGGAAATCCGAGGAGAAGAGACAACCAAAAAAGAGAGTCGCGCAATATTATTTGATAAAATCAGCAAGTGTCTCAAACCTAAGGCTTTCTTTGATGAAATCAGTGAGCAGCTGAAGACCATTGATACCCTTGAGCTGCCCATACTTCGTTTAAAGGTAGATGAGGTTTTCAGACGTATCGAAAACGCCATTGCTGATGAAATAGATACTAGAGAGCCATCGACAGTCAATCAGAAGGGGAAAAGGAGAGTACGTTTTGGAAACAGCATTACAATACCGTTTACGTAGCACCGTTATCGTTTTCCACATTAGGAGAAATTCTAAGAATACAATTTTGAGATAGTGTGGCATTGTTTGTTCTGTATTAGAAGTATAATGCTTTGATAAAGTTTTGATCAGGTTAGGATCTTGATCTGATTAAGAGAAACCACTCTCGGCGATTAATTGTGTCATTTTTCGTTCATGTCGCTTGTTGCGTGAACTTTTTCAAATGCGTTTGCATAATTGAGATTAAGCACTGCGAACATTTTACTTGGCACTAATCTGATATCGATTGTAAAAAAGCGTAATTGGTTTTGATATTTCATCAACCCTTAAGCTACTTCGGAAGGACAATCTGCCTGTAAATGCGCTGGAAATTATTGAATACAGTAAGTTTGGATAACACAAACAATGTGGGAAAAAATTAAGTTATGGGGACTCCCCTCTTCAGTTTTTATGAATACTTTATAATTTATCCTAAGCATTCTGAGGCAGACTCCTCCTCTAAACTGAGGACTATCATTTAGCCGGGAATTAAAGATTATCTACTCTGATCTAAGTTTATTGAGATGAAATCGAAGAAAGGAATCCCATGGCTTATTTTCCGTATCATATTTCTATGATGTTGTTAGTAAATCACATCACAGTAAGATCATAGCTCATGTATTACTGAGTCTGGGAGATAGATAGGTAGATAGCTTTATCAGGAAGTAAAATCATTGCAGCCCCTGGGCCGGCTGAAATACGACTTACTTTACAATGGGAATAAATTATCTCTTTCTCTAAGATAACTACAATAAAAGCCGCAAAATGTAATCTACAATAAAATACAATAAGAGAAGTATCAAAACCAAAATACAAATATATTAAGATGGCTACTACTAATTAAAACTGTTCGCCATGATAAATGTGTTTTTGAACCTATTTGTCTTACAAATCGGTAGCTTGAAGTATCTCTGGCTGCGGGTGCGATAGGTGGACTCGTTGCGTGGAGGCAGCAGATCATGGAGCTTGTGGTTTTCGTCCCTTACAATCTGATCAAATAGAGCATCGCACAAGATCTCCTCCCTCTCGTACAGTGACGCAATGTCAAGAGCTACCAGAGCCTCAGCGTAGGATAAGTCAGGTTGAATCATTCGCAACGCGCGTTTTTGCAACCTTTCCATTTCATTAGACAGATATTGCGGCAAAGGATGATGAAAAACTGGGCACGCATATTCTAATACAGGGCGTATACATGTTGTATAGAAAAGTAGCATATCCTCAGATGGAACTTTAGCGCGCTTTAGCTGTTTTAGGAAGTACAGACGCTTCGCAGCCTTTTTGCATATAGATTCTACAGGTGCGTTCCACCTGAGGTTGTCCGAGACTATCACTCCTAACAACCTTGCGGATAAAACAACTTCGATTTGCTTGTCATTGATAGTAATATGATCAAACAGACTACCTGATCTGGAAAATGATATTCTCAGTTCTTTACATTTAGACTCATTGAATTGGAAACCATCAACTTTTGATTGTCTTACAAGTTCATTTACACGTAATTGCATGTAGCTAGACTCATTCTTCAATACTGATTCGACAAGAGTGGTGTCATTAACGTATTTCCAAATAATTGTGTCTGCTAGAGAAAGATCATTTATCATGATAAGGAACAGCCAGGGGCCCAATTTCGTCCCCTGTGGCACCCCTGCAGGAACAGCTTCCCACTCCGAGAAGCAATCGCGGCTCAGTTTTATCCTTTGCTTACGGTTCGTTAAAAAGCCCATGATCCAGCACAAAATCGACCTTGGAATATCGTAGGAGGAAGCTTCCGCGCCAGAACATGATGGTCAATCAGATCAAATGCCTTCCGGAAGTCAAAGAGTACAACTCTCGTAGTCGATCCATTTCAATCCGTCGACTTCGCCCAAGAGTGAATCATACTAATTAATGCATGCGTGGAGCTGGATTTAGGCACCGTTCCAAATTGCTGTGGGTCGATCTTTGAGAGGACAGCGGGCTTAACATAAGTGTCGACAACATACTCCTCCTCTATCTTTGACACGATTGGAGTCAGGGAGATGGGTCGAAGGTGTTTGTTTATGTCCTGCACGGGTCTTTGCTTGGGCACAGGAATTTTGGTAAGTTTCAAATTTGACCAATCTATGATAGATTTAACCCACAAACTACGTACAGCTAAACTCAAGAAAACACCAAGAATAAGGATTGATGACAGAAATAGAAAATTCATAGATTACTTTCCATAAGCGTGGCTTAGTATGAATGTAACTTAATATATGTAACTTAAAAGTTGCTGAATAGAGCATGATTTTTCCATCTTAATATTAGTAACTAAGAATGTATAAGGTAGGCTGGTCCACCTAATTGAAGATGTAAATATGTTTCTGTGTTATCTTGGATCAGCGGAGAGTAGAATTTTGATTTTCACTCAGTATTTAGCAGAATTTATTTCTTTGTGGAGACGGAGTGCAACTTTGCTTGAACATCACCAACTTGTAGAAAGGTTGACTGAGAAGTCTTGATTAGTGATATATTAAAGTCCAATCTGCGGTTTGTAAGGAAGTTATCCAACGTTTGAGCCCAATAATTTGTTATGTGTCAATTTAATAAGATTTGGTAGTATTTTGAAACCAAAACAAACAGTAATCCTTGACGATTGTAAATATTTTGTTCGCCTTGGGAATATCTTAATATTTAGAATAAATTGCCCTTATAATGCTCTGAGGAAGAAATTCGTTGACTGATCATATTTGACAGTAGTTAACTGTTTGACAGCTACAGCACTTTGGTGTTAGAGGACACAGTTCAACTTGGTTCAGAAATTATTTAACTACTCGTTCGCAGAGGGTTCAATATGGAAAAGAATTATCATCTAGCCTTCCTGTAGACTTTGGCGTTCCGCAAGGTTCCTTATTAGGACCATTACTATTTGTTATTTACATAAATGATCTGCCTAAGTGTCTGATGCACTCTGAAATTAGCATGTACGCCGACGATACAGTCATCTACTACTCTGGGTCCCATGTCAACGCCATCAGGGAAAATCTACAAGTAGATCTCAAACGAGCTGAGCACTGGCTGACGAGTAACAGACTAATATTAAATCAGAGCAAACGAAAGGACTACTTTTTGGGACAAGGCAATTACTGTAAAACTCATCAGAATTTGTACTGCAGATCCAAGGAAAGGACATAGAGAGAGTGACGAAGGTTAATTATCTCGGGGTTTTGCTCGACGAGCAGCTTCACTGGAAAGATCATATTGACTCGATTTTTAACAAAGTCAACAAGCGACAGGGAATCTTAGCCCGAATAAGATCTTGCCTTACTCTTAAAGCAGCAAATTGTGTCTACAGTACTCTTATAGAGCCAATCTTGTGTTATACGGACACCGTGTGGGGTGAATTGTCAGCCACCTCCAGCAAAACCCTACAACAGTTACAAAATCGCGCTGCCCGTATCGTTTTAAGGCGTGACTCTTTTAAAGACACTTTTAATGTTTTAGGGTGGGCTGAGCTAGAAACAAAACGGAAAAGACACAAATGTGCCTTAGTATTTAAATGCCTAAATAATCTAGTACCTGAATATTTGAGTGACTATTTCACTAGAAATTGTAATGTACATAGCTATAATACTCGCAGGAGAACAGATTTGCACCTGCCCAAACCGAAACTAAGCCTTGCAAAACGAACTTTAAGGTATTCGGGCTCAGCTCTTTTTAACCTTTTACCTCGTTGTATTCAAAACGCCGAGTCACTTTCTTCCTTCAAAGTTTTAATTAATAGCAACAAATTTTAAAATTTTATAGACACTATATTCTAGTAAACTGTTGCATGTTTGTTTATACCTTTACTTATAAATTATTTTTTGTATTTTTAAATTTTATCCTGTAATTTCAGCTTTCAAGATGTCTTGTTTTCTTAACTATTGTAACTTTTTACTCCAGGGCCCCTCCGGATATCAGCCTCGTTGTTGAATGGGCCACCCTGGCTAAATAAAGTCTACCTACCTACCTACCTGCCATATACTGTTTGTAAATCCGGGCTATGAAGAGATAAATCTATAGAGAACAGTGCACCATTTTTTAAACCTCTGTACTAGTTTTAATTATATAATAATAAGTATTTTTCTTTTCTTGGATTTGTAATGAGCAGAACTTAGAAGAAAAGGATAATTTTTCGTCTCGTCTTGAGCGAGATTCATAGAAAATATTCCGAGTGCTCAAGTCCTCAACCTTCTGTTGCCCTGAACGGTGACCAACCTTGTAAAACTACCACTTCAAATCAAAACTTCTTCACGGAGGCTTCGAGAAAACTGCCCAATATGTTTTATATAGTGTTTAATGCAACATTAAGAAAAAAAAGAAAATTGTAAAAAATTTGAAACACAAAAATAGTTGGTGGCCTCCTGGCACTGTTCTAGGAGGCCACCACCACGCATGTTTGAAAACTTAAATATCCCGTATGGGGTCCAAGGCGGCAACCGTGCATCGACCAGCCACAACCCCTTCGGTTGCCGCGTTGTGATGCTGTACTTCCGAGCCATAGAGAATCTGCTGTGAGCAAGGCCGTTTCACGGTTCATATATGAGACGAATCCTAAATACTGCAAGGAAGTAAAGCTAAGCTTTCGATCTTTATCATTGGCGGAAAGTTTTGGCGTGATAATAGCAACCCACACTTCCATTACCTCCCCTATTTGAGCCGGAGTCTAACCGGGCTAAATGCAGAAATAAAATGGATTTTTTTTTCACGATGATTCAACTGCATCCTAGCAGCCTTCTACACTCAGGTGCATCCAGTGGACTTCATTACCTGAAGAGGACCAGTCGAAAGCTCGATATTTTTTTTTTTACAATGTTTAGACCTGTAACCATAAGGAAGCGTTTTTAACCAGTAGGGTTGGAAACTGGTGCTTTTTTTTGCGATCCCTCTTTTTCATTTGTGGTTAAAAATGCAACTTGGAAAGTCCATACTTGTCGAAAGTATTCTTGTTCTTTGATGTGAAATCAACAAACGCGTTGAAAGAAGACGACTGAAACAGAGATAAAATAATTAAAACAGAGATAAAGTAATTAAAAAGTAATTAAATGATCTTCCTAATTGCCTGTCTAATTCAGTTGCACGTATGTATGCCGTTGATACTCGCCTGACCTTTGCCAGTAACAACATAGAAATGATCAATGATGTTATGAATCACGACCTATCCAATGTTAATACATGGCCTACTGCAAACAAATTGACTCTAAATTCATCTAAAACTGAATTCATGTTACTTGGAGCGCGGCAAAGGATAGGTACTTACGATACTTCCCCTAAACTAATCATAGGTGGTGACATAATTAAACTAGTTAGCTCGGTTAAATATTTTCTACATTGCACAAAAAATATCCGAATTACTGCAGCGAGGTCTGGGGGCATTGTAAGAAAGGTCTTTCGAATAAGCTCCAAAAGTTGCAAAACCGGGCTGCCCGTCTTCTGACCTTCTCCAGTTATGACACAAGCGCTTATCCTCTTTTTGAGCAACTTAACGGGAGACGGTTAGATACTGAGCGACAAATAAAAGTGGCCACCATGGTCTATAAATCTATACATGGTCTTGCGCCCGACTATGTTGGTTCTCTTTTCACTAAATATGATCCTCCTTATAATCTAAGGAACTCTGAAAACAAACTAGCTGTTCCATTGCCTCACACCAATTTACTGAAAAATAGCTTTAGCTATAACGGTGTGGTTATCTGAAACAGCTTGTACCCTGAATTGCAGCAAGCAAAATCACTTCAATCTTTTCGAAATTGTTGTCGCGATTTCTTCGTCTGAATCGACAAAACGCACACGGCATCTATGTAAAGCAGAATCTCTTTATTTTTCCTATTTTACTTTTAAATTTTAGATCGTGTTTGTATAGATTAAAGTAGAATGAAATTGTAATAAAAGATTGTAATAATATTATTATTTTACGTGATAGATTTATCGTGTCTAAATAAAAATAAAGTTCAAGTTTTTACCCACAATTTTTATTTAAATTTTTCTGAAACAAACTGTAATCGTGCTCATTACCAGGAAAAATGAAAATGAATAAGCTATGAAAGAAAATTCTGAAATCCATATAATTATTAAAGCGACTGATGATGTTTGATCAACTAATACTTCGATTCAATTAAGGCTATATTAAGGAGGCTCGAAAGGGTTTTTTTGACCGCGGGGAGAATGGATTCCAAGATACACGCAAGCTTATTACTCGCGAGAGAAATAAGCGATGGCGCGCGCGATCAGATCCGCGGGCGAGTTGTAAACAAACATGGCCGCCATGAGCGTTTCAAAAACTGCCGGGTACCTCTAGCTCTATTGTTTCCAGCGGAAGTGGTTATTTGAGAAACAAAAATGGAAAGTTTACTTCTTGAAAGCAGGTAGGAAAATGTTCGGATGGCAGGGTTCTTGCCGAAAGTGGTCAAAAAAATTTTAATTAACAAGCTAAAGGAGGATGGTGAAGTCGACACCCCATCAATAAAGTCGTGTCGAGTGCATTCGGTAGGTCTTACTTTGTTCCGCGAGAAATTTAAGTGGATACCTCTGAGTGCTACGATTTGTTTCGCATTGTATTTGACTCCTAATAAAATGAAATGACCGAGAACTTTCCTAAACAACTCACTGGAAGATGAAAAGGAAAATGAAATCATTGTTGGATCCAGGATTGTAAACATTGGACAGTTTCATGAACAGAAATGGAGAAGTGTAAATGTTGCTATAAAAATAAACATAATTTTCAGTAAACAAGGGATCGTAAAAATGTAGATGAGACTTTAAATTAATTCTAATTCAACAACAGACGGTAAAATTAAAATAAAATATTCATCTTAAACTTGTGAGAAAGATTGTTGATATTTCCCTCGATACACTGTCAATTACAACTACGAAAAGGCAAACTCGCATTTGTTAAGAAAGGATTGCAAAATTTTTTTTTGTTTTCCATTTAAAATGGAATAATGAAAGTTCACGGTTATGGCAGTGGAAAAGAGAAAAGAAAAGAAAAAATTAAGCCAAGTCTTGTTCATACCTCTAGTACCTCGAAAATTAAAGAAATTCGTGAAATCTGCGACGACCAACAAATTACTGACGTATACGAAACCCTAATTTCCACTGAGTTTGACGCTCGTGACAATCTGGAAGACGTTAATGCAAATTCTTTTCGCTAGAAATTCTTTTCACTCCTCCACTTCAAATTGCACATAAGCAATAATTATATCGGTCAATCATGGTAAATGCATGTGCATCGCTGAATGAGGCCTTCGATCAAGCCATCTTCTCGGAACAACGACAAGATACCATCCAGACGTTCGATGGAAAGCTTCATCTTTGAACAAACATGGTCCAGAAGCTGGCAGATGCTGGTTTGTCTCATGTTACACTACAATCTGTGTACGAGAAACTCAACATTACCGGCCTCAATGGAGTACTGGCATTGGCGCCATCTGCAAAATCAACTTGTCATGATATATCGAATTCCGCTAGAGAATTCTCTCCGGAGTTCATTTCCAACTGTCGTAACTGTAAGCAGTCTGAGTCTCAAATGATGACTTATTTTTCAGGAAGGTGTAAAACTACAAAACAATGTGAATCCATCTTCAGGATGAACGATTTTTCCGCTCTGAGGGCATCCATCGATTAATCGCGCGGACACGAACTCGTCCTCGCGAAAATGAGCCTGTGAGTCAGCGGTATAGTTAAAAACGCGTGACCGGATATAAAAGTGTAAGCTAGAATTGCAAAAACCGGAAATAAACTTTGTTAAGTTGATGAACGAATATCTCGAAAATTAGTTCGGTGACCTACCCTGATTTTTTGTATACAAATTATTTACATCATTACGCATTCCTGAAGAAGATTAAAAAAAAATTTATCTAATGGAAATTTTTTTACATTTTAAAACAGCATTTTCCTAAATAATTCAAGTTCTACTAGGTAGTTTTTTTTTATATCACGTATACAGGTAGAGAATGTGATGACGTTTAAGAAATTTGAAAAAAAAAACTAGGTCACCGACTTGGTTTTTGAGATATCTTTCAAAAACTGAGTTTTAGAGGGTCTTTTAGCACTACTGTACTGTTGCCATGGCAACAGATAATGCCTGACGAACCCCCTTAAAAGATTGCCCTACCATAGTGTTATGCATATGTCGAGTTATTATCCTGATGATAAGTTTGATGGTCCTGATATCTTTTACTGATTGGCGCTTGCTGTTCATTGTTGAAAACCCTTTCGAGCCTCCTTAACCAAAATGGGGAAATCAGAACAAAGCGAGTTGTTGTAGATCTCAGTCACCATAAGGAACAGTAATAAAGAAGTTCGCCGTTGGTTAAAGTGAATTGGCCGAAGTAAAGGATTTCAAAGCTGACATTTCGAGCGTTAGCCCTTTGTCAGAGCATTTGGCGAATGAAACCCTTTACAGATACAATGTATATATGAAGTTCATATATTTTGAACTGCGGTATTAAATACGTATGATGCACGATCCTCGCAGTAGAGAGCGCTATCTATGCAATAGCGAAAATCAGACCTGAAAAAAATCAGGCCTGTACCTGTTGGTCAGTGGTTCGAATCCCGTACAGGCCTGTTTTTTTTTTTTTCAGGTCTGATTTTCGCCATTGCATAGATAGCGCTCTCTACTGCTAGGATCGTGCATCACACGTATGAAACCCTTTACGGCGGCCAATTCACATATTACAGTGAAGCTGATAAAACCAAATTATGAATTACAGAGAATGACTCTCTAGTTTCCAGCGTTAGAAGAAAAGTTAACGTGTCACAAGCATGTTCATCAAAACCTGAGCATCAGTTTACGTGTTATTAGAGATGTTGAGCGAGGAGAAAGTCACCCCATTTCCTGTAGTTCGAGCGAAGGCTTGAAGACCACGACCAAATAACGCTGTTCACTCCTTCGCGGTGGCAATAACTCCATGAAATTAGTGAGTTTGTTTGTATCACGCCTTTCACGGGTTTTCAGATGATAATATTGTCCAAATCAAATTACCACGACAAACTCACTTGTAAACATGAACATCGCTCACTCAAATTCAGGTACATTTCAATTTTCGTAAAGACTATTAATTCAAATCCTAGGGTAAAACCATGCACGCATCTTCGCCATAGGAGCGAATCTTTCAAATGAACAATAAATAATTAATACAAGCGGTAGTTAACTAAAGAGGAATCGATGAAAGCTTGCTTATAACTTTTAACACCACGACTGAATTAAACATTGCAATTAAAGGAAAAAAAAACAATTTGGCGAATACAAACACCCTGAAATATTTTTTGAGCGATGCACTGGCGCGAAGGTTTTTAAACGATGAATGCCAAATAATTTTGCTGTAACGTCATTTGATTTTTTGCCTGCATTAAAACTATGAGTTATAAACTGAAAATCGTATCAAACAGAAAAAAGTTTCGAATTTCCCAGGGCATCAGCTTGAGAAAAAAACTCAGATAAGACACATCTTATTTCCTAGCCTTTTCACGTCCGTCCTCCGTCCGTATCAGTTCACTTTCTCCGTGTTGGTAATTTCTTTTGCAGTTTATTTTCTGGAGGTCTTTATCTTTCCTTCTCACGTTGCTCTTCGTCAGAATTTCGCATTTCTACTTAACTCCTTTCTTGTCTTTTTTCGCTTTCCTTATTCCCGTGTGTCTGCCTATTTGGTCGAGTCCTTTCTCACCCTCTTTCGCGTCGCTCTACGCTTTGGCTTCTTTTCTCTATTTCTTGTCTCTGTTTACTTAAACCCAGTCTCCACAAATTTGAGTTAGGATAGACTGTTCAGTTGACATAGCTTTTTCTACCGATATCGTTCCTTTGTAAGGTGATCTGAAGACGCAAATTATTGAAAAATAATGTTTTCAATTCACTCAATCAGCATGATTTCCCGCTCAAAAAAATGCCCACGCGGGCTTCACATCGGCTAACCCTGGTTAAGAAGTTCGGGGTCTATTAAGGTGGTGAATCTCGGCGAAGAGAAAGTCAGGTTACATATAAATGATGTGCCGCCTAGGACTTTAATCACAAAGGGTGGAACAGAGAATTAACTCTGAAGCGTGAATTAAAGTGCTAAGTTCCACCATTTGTGTTTATAGTGCTACGCGGCACAACATTTATATATACCCTTACTTTCTCTTCGCCGCCATTCACCGCCTTAATTGACCCCGATTTTCTCTGTCCGACCTCGTAGCTTAGTCGGCAGAGCAATAGTAGACCTAATCCCGAGGTCATGGGTTCGACTCCCTCCGAGGTCATAAGAATTTTTTTTTTACCTCGTGTGGTTGCCTGTTACCCTTTATTAGGGGTAACGCCCGGTGGGTTTTTCATGGGTTTCACTTTAATTTACGCTTCAGAGTTAATTCTCTGTTTCACCATCTGTGTTTACAGTTCTACGCGGCACAACATTTATATATAACTCTGGTAAAGCTGTCGTGTTATGCCAAACCTTGTGCCCGCAGTACACTGCATATGGACACCGTACTCGAGTATGCACACTTCATCAGGCTGCTCACATGTTCTGACAGAGGGCTAACGCTCGAAAAGTCAGCTTTTTAACTCTTTACGATGGCCAATTTACTATTTCAACTTAGGTGATAAAACCAAATGACCTTGTTACCCCCACCGACGCTGCACCACAGTTTCTTTAGAAACTTACCCCCTTTGCTGATATGTATACTAGCGCAGGCGCACCCGATTTCTTAGTTACACACATAAGTACGCATGCTTATGACCTTCTCATTTTCTCTTAAGGGGTTCCCCTCTGAATAATCATGCCAAGATTTGTGCCCGCAGTTCAACTGTTCGTGCATGCTAAAAGTAGCACAGAGGGTCGTACAGTTATATGAAAAACAAAATTTTTTCTTCTTGATAGGTTTCATACAGTTTGTTTTTAAAAATTACCCCCTTCTTCCTTATTAAATTTGAATGGAGAACTGCTTCCCTTCACAAAGCATTTACTTGGCTCCCCTAAAAGCAAAAGAAAAACTGCTGAAGGTTCAATAATCATCGGAGTATCCACTCGATGTTTTCCTTGATCTGAGAATGGCATTTTTTATGTGGACCATAACATATGGTATTCTTCTTATTTATTCATTCTTGTCATATAGTAAAAACGATTTACCTAGCTGTTTACATCACTCAAAACTAAGAATGTTGGCTGATGATATAATAAAAACAAAAAAAACAACAACAAAAAAAAACAAAAAACTTTTCATAGGATTAAACAATTACTGGTGAACCAGTAGTTTCCATTGTGGTCCTTGCAGAAAAATGAAACAAATGGTCTAAATTGAACATAACATCATTAAGAACATCATTAAGAACATCATTAGGGACATCATTAAGAATATCATTAAGAACCCCAACTGACCGGAGGCAAACCAGTTGGCTATTTACAAGCGTGGCCAAGGATCTGAACCCGGGGCTACCGTGAAACAGATCCAGTGGTCAGGGTGGGACTCGAACCCGGGAGCGGCGGATTACGAGTCCGGCATTCTAACCACTAGGCCACACTGTCTCCCAATTTGATGATGATGATGATCATTTAATTCCATACTCTTGCAGCTAAGGCTGAATTACAGCATGGGTCAGTATTATATAGGTACTACATTAAATATACATCTTATTGATAACGAACAACAACAAAATTATTAAGCGTCTGTGGCCCCCCAAAGCTGATCTACTCGAGCATTGGCAGCTCGCAAAGAATAACCATGATGGACCTCTGTGGCGCGAGGAAGGATGTAACTTATAGGTTCAGTCATCCTCGCCCCAGCCGTGAGCCTGGAACACAGTTCAGCTCTGCGAACCACGAGGGGTCGCAGCCGAGCATTTGTAAATAATATTGTCGAAGAAGTAAACGAAATCAATGCGTCAATTCAGGTGTGGAAGAAACTCGATCACGACTTGCGGCCATGTAAACAATTTGGCGAAAACAGAATTTCTATTAATTGACTCGATACTAAATCCACTAGCTAATCCACCTGAGAGTCTCACAGCAATAATGATAAATGATAATAATGATAAAAAACAAAATGTATGTTGAACAAGTTCCCACTACGAAATCTCCCGGTAAATATATAGATGAAAATCTAAGTTGGAAATTTTGTATGACAAAAAAAAAAAAAAAGAATGGAGAAAGACTGCCTCTGGCATTAAACGCAATAGAGAACTTTTCTAGACTTGATGGCTTTGTCTGTTTACAACGTATTTGTTCAACTTCCTTTGAAGTATGTTGTAGAAACCGGAGGGATAGTTTTATGACGTGATTCAGATTTGACAGACAAACAGACCTCGTGGTCTTGATCAGATAAAACAGGACCTATTTTTTTTGGATCGGAGTAAACGTATGATCTTGTTTTTGGAACCGATGACTAAAGAAGATTTTATTGGTTGAAGACTGAATACGACTATTTACATATGCTATGTGAATATTGTCAACGGAACTTTCTCAGAAATCGAAAGAGCTGCAGAACCGTGGAACACTTTTTAAAACTTTCTCTAATCATGATAGAAATACGGATGACCTTTTATGTTATTTTCATTGCAGCAGACTTAATCATCAACGAGCCGTTAGTAAAGTGATTATGATACATACATTATCATGAACAATCGACTCCAAATTATTTGAATTCTCTGTTTTTTCCCGCGGGATAAAACCTTTCACTATTATCTATGAATTGCTGAATAATGGTTATCTATAAATAAAAGAACGTTTAATCGTTTGCCTCACCTCACGATATACAGTCACGTGAGTCGGATCATGTATTGATCGCAGCGTTTCGACTGGCTATACTGCTAGTCTAAAAGGTCTCGAGAGTTTAAGTGACGTTATTAAGAGCACCTTGATTTGCTGTTATTGGTGTGTTTTAGGGCGTTGTCATTGATGCATTTCGATCCTCATCATTATTCCGACTGCAAGATGCTGTTCCCCTCATAGGCCCGCTATGTTTCTGATCGGCTACTGCTACTACAATTGTACTGCAACTACTACTACTGCTACTACTATTACAACTACTTTACTACAACTACTACTATAACTACTACTTCTAGCACTACTACTACTACTACTACTACTACTACTACTACTACTACTACTATTGTACTGCAACTACTACTACTACTACTACTATTACGACTACTTTACTACAACTACTACTATAACTACTACTTCTACCACTACTACTACTACTACTACTACTACTACTACTACTACTACTACTACTACTACTACTGCTACTACTATTGTACTGCAAATACTACTACTAGTACTATTACGACTGCTATACTATTACAACTACTACTATTACCGCTACTAACGAGAGGGGGGACGCAAGGCCGAGGCCTTAAGAAACAGACTCGGAAGGGGCCTATATTTGTCAATATCATCTTTAACTTTCTAGTTTTACTCCATTCTTTATTTAGAATCAGCTAAACTCGTTCGAAACCCAGCAAGGTTAAGTCACGGTTCCATTGATAGTCTAAAAGCATTAATTTATGGCATTAATGATTTTACGTATGATGCACGCTATTATCGCTAATGCATAAATAGCGCTCTCTACTGCGAGGATCGTGCATCATACGTATCTATAACTACAGTTCAAAATATATGAACTTCATATATTCATTGTATCTAATTAACGATTTTGTTGCAGAAAATAAGTGTGACTGATTTCTTATATTATATGAACTAAAAGCTGGTCAAGGTACAATTATCGTTTATCAGTCATCTTGAAATACTTACCTTTACCAATCAGGACTATATCGAGGTCCTTATCGCTTGTGCAGAAATGCCCATCCAATGTCAACCAATCATTCCGCTTTTTACTGTGACTTGACCAGTGATGGACGTAAATCAAGGCAATAGCTGGACAAGAGTCTGACCGTCATCTTGCATTTACAATTTCGTTAAAAGCCTTAAACAGTTGTCTGTATTTTTGGAACGAAAAACTTTAAATAAGAAGAGGGTTTATCCAAAAATTAACTGACTTTAGTATCCATCGCCCTAAATTACTGAAGCGTAGATGAAGGAATAAAGAAAACTGTCTGAAATACAACCACACCATGCATACCTAATGAAATGTTCGCTCATAGGAGGGCGCAAAACATAATCATGCCTAAGAACATAAACTATATTATTGCTACTATCACCTTTGAAGAAATTGAGGAGATAGGAACAAAAAATAAACGACAACAAAACAGTCCGAACAATCACGTGAGCGTGCAAGCGGTCAACAATACATTTTTTTCCCACAACATACCCGATAAAGTGAAAGTAATGTAAATATTCCTGTGGAATTCTCACCGTCATTGATTGGCTAACAGACTAGGGCCGTCAGTCACAAATTGTGCTGTCGGTGACGGCTGGTATTGTTGTTAGCTGGCATCGTTTCAGGATACAGTGCTTCCTAACGATACGTTCTTCAAAAAAAAAATTTAAAACGCAGTTGATCTAAAACCCTATCCGAACTCCTACCGTTGCTTTGTCACTCAAAAAATGTATCTTATCTTTCTTTAAATTTAAACATTAGAAAGCATACGCTCGCCAGCCTTGTAACAGCTTGAATACTTTTTGTCTATGGTTACGGATGGCTTTTAAATCTTGCTCACTATTGTTGTACAGATCCAAGATTGATTGAGTATTAATATTAAAGCATTTTCGTAATAGAATTCCACCGTGTTTTCTCTACTTTCAACAGTATTTTACCCGATCATTTGGCAGCTAAAATTTTGAGTGATCGACAAATGCAAGTACTGCCAGGCCACACCCCTAATTGACGTAAACTGTGTCTTCATGAGTTTAACCGCTAAAGCAGCAGCCTTCACGAGACGATTATTTGTTTGCATAATGAGAAAGACCAAAGAAGTGTAATCATTTAAATATGTACAAAACTTGGAGTTCATCCGATGTAACAACTTAAAGCCATAACGATGCCAAAGTTTCTGTTACTTTTCATCGCACTCCAGGTATGTTCTTCGCGAACTCTTAAAGGAAACGTCTTGGCAACGGTTTAATTGTTAATGAAAGTAAGCATGGACGATGGTCGGTGAATGATCCTTTAAACATTCTTAGGGGTTAGTCGAGGCATCATTAAGTCTAACTTAATTCATTTTTAACAGGAATTTGTCCTTGTTGCTGAAAGTTTCGTAAATCGTAAATACTTATTTGTTTCTGTTTAAATTGGTGAGGATTTTTTGCGCGTAGGACATCTTATTGAGCTTATAACGAAAAGCATCTCTAAGATATGAAACCTTATCTGAGGGAGAGTTTCCTTTGCAAATTTTAATCAAGGCACAGACGTTGCCGTATGGATTTTATTCACACAATAGTAAAAAACTCGCAAAATTAATCATGCTGTTATGAAACGCAAAAGAAAGTTCATTATAAAAAGTTTATCATCGGAGCTAAAAAATGGCCTAGAAAGTAAAAAAAGGCTTTGAGAAATTTTCCCCTGCTCTGTTTTTTAACTTTTCGTTGTCATCCCCCAGCAGAAAATAGATTTCATCAAAGCGGAAAATAATGAACAAAAGGTAGATTACAGAATAGTTTGTATGACCAAGCCGGTTATGATCGTGAACTTTATTCTCCTTCCAATGAGGGAAGTTTTCGACTTAACCGCTTGTTTCGTAACATCAACGCAGAATCTAACTGTTAAACAACAGTGCGGTAAAATTTGTGAATGTGGCCTCCAGAAACGGTTTTTTTATTCATGTTACGTGGTAAAGGAAGTTAGAGGCCGGATAAAAGCGGATTATTTGATATGCGGTAACAGGTGGCCAGTGCTGTTCTCTGTTCACAAGAGAAATGGTTTTCCCATCTGGATTTACATATCCATTTTTATCAAATTCTTGCCTTGGAACTGATAAATTCGCGTTAAAGAACATTGTTCATTTTACAAAAACAACTCATCAGATAATTTTCTCTTATGACATCTTACCTCATAAAAACTCGTTTTTAGTGCTCGATAATTTAACGAGTTAGCGCTTTGTTGGCTGGCATCATTGTTGGCTGGCATCATTATTGTTGGCTGGCATCATTATTGTTGGCTGGCATCATTACTGGCTGGCATCATTATTGTTGGCTGGCATCATTATTGTTGGGTGGCATCATTGTTGGCTGGCATCATTATTGTTGAATGGCATCATTATTGTTGGCTGGCATCATTATTGTTGGCTGGCATCATTGTTTGCTGGAAATATTATTGTTGGCTGGCATCATTATTGTTGGCTGGCATCATTATTGTTGGCTGGCATCATTGTCGGCTGGCATCATTGATGGCTGGAATCATTGTTGGCTGGCATCATTCTTGGCTGGCATCATTGTCGGCTGGCATCATTGCTGGCTGGCATCATTGTTGGCTGGCATCATTGTTGGCTGGCATCATTATTGTTGGCCGGAATCATTGTCAGCTGGCATCATTGTTGGCTGGCATCATTATTGTTGGCTGGCATCATTATTGTTGGCTGGCATCATTATTGTTGGCTGGCATCATTATTGTTGGCTGGCATCATTATTGGCTGGCATCATTGTTGGCTGGCTTCATTGTTGGCTGGCATCATTGCTGGCTGGCATCATTATTGTTGGCTGGCATCATTGTCGGCTGGCATCATTGTTGCGTGGCATCATTATTGATGGCTGGCATCATTATTGGCTGGCATCATTGTTGGCTGGCATAATTGTTGGCTGGCATCATTGTCGGCTGGCATCATTGTTGGCTTGCATCATTGCTGGCTGGCATCATTATTGTGGGCTGGCAATATTGTCAGCTGGCATCATTGTTGGCTGGCATCATTATTGTTCGCTGGCATCATTGTCGGCTGGCATCATTGTTGGCTGGCATCGTTGTTGGCTGGCATCGTTGTTGGCTGGCATCATTGTTGGCTGGCATCGTTGTTGGCTGGCATCATTGTTGGCTGGCATCATTGTTGGCTGGCATCATTGTTGGCTGGCATCATTGTTGGCTGGCATCATTGTTGACTGGCATCATTGTTGGCTGGCATCATTGTTGGCTGGCATCATTGTTGGCTGGCATCATTGTTTGCTGGCATTATTGTTGGTTGGCATTATTATTGTTGGCTGACATCATTGTTGGCTGGTATCATTGTTGGCTGGCATCATTGTTGGCTGGCATCATTATTGTTGGCTGACATCATTGTTGGCTGACATCATTATTGTTGGCTGACATCATCGTTGACTGGCATCATTGTTGGCTGGCATCATTGTTGGGTGGCATCATTGTTGGCTGGCATCATTATCGGCTGGCATCATTATTATTGGCTGACATCATCGTTGACTGGCATCATTGTTGGGTGGCATCATTGTTGGCAGGCATCATTGTTGGCTGGCATTGCTCCACGATACAGGGCTTCCTAACGAAACGTTCTTGGAAAAAAATTAAAACGCGGTTGATTTAAAATCCTATCTAACCTCCAACCGTTGCTGTTTCACTAAAAGAGATGTTTTCTCTTTTTCTTTAAATTTAAACAATAGAAAGCGTACGCTCGACAGCCTTATAACAGCTTGACAATTTTGAATATTTGTGCTTCGGGTCACGGATGGCTTTTTGAACTTTGCACATTATTATTGTAGAGATCCAAGATCTAAGAAAAATGATATTGAGTATTAACATCAAAGCAGCTTCGTTATAAAATTTTCCACCGTGTCTTCCCTACTGTCAACAGTAGTTAACTTGATCATCTGGCAGAGGAAATTTTGAATGTTTGACAGTTGCAAAAATTGCCAGGTCACACAACCAATTGACGTAAACTATGTCTAATGAAATTAATCGCTAAAGCAGCAGCCTTCCTGAGACGACTTTTCGTTTGCATACTGAGAGAGGCCAAAGAAGTGTAATCATTTAAATACGCACAAAACTTGTAGTTCATCCGATGTGACAGTTTGAAGATAACGATGGCAAAGTTTCTGTTGCTTTTTATCGCATTTCAGGTATTTCCTTCGCGAACTCTTAAAGGAAACGTCTTAACAAAGTAGAGTTGTTAGAGCAAACATGGCCGATGATGGACGAAGTTAATCGAGGCATTACTAAGTCTAACTTAATTCATTTTTAACAGGAATTCGTCCTTGTTGCTGAAAGTTTCGTAACTCGTAAGTACTCATTTGTTTCCATTTTAATTTGTAAGGATTTTTTACTCGTGGGACATCTCATTGAGCTTATAACGAAAAGCATCTATAAGATATGAAACCTGTCTTAAGGGAGAGCTTTCTTACAAATTTTAATGAATGCAAGGACGTTGTGGTATCGATTCAATACAATAGTAAAAATTAGTCAGATAAATCATGCTGTTATGAAACGCAAAAGAAAGTTCATCTTAAAATGTATTACCGTCGGAGCTGAAAAAAGGCCTAAAAAGTAAAAAACAACCTTTGAGAAATTTCCCCCAGCTCCATTTTAAACTTTTCGCTTTCATCCCCTTGCAGAAAATAGATTTCGTCCAAGCGAAAAATAGAGAAGAACAAAAGTTAGATCACAGAATAGTTTGAATGACCAAGTCGGTTATGATCGTAAACTTTATTCTCCTTCGAATGAGGGAAGTCTTTGACTTAACCACTTGTTTCGTAATATCAACGCCGAGTCTAAATGTTAAAAAACAATGCGGCAAAACTTTGTGATCCTGTCCCCCAGAAACCGTTTTCTTCTTCATATTACGTGGTAAAGGAACTTAGAAGCCGGATAAATATATCTTATTAGACGTTTTGTTGTGTAGTATCGCTGAGTATTTTTACGAGTTGTGCCGTATTTTTACGAGGTCGTGGGGTGGGTCAAAATTCAAATAACTCAAACAAAATTTGAAAATACGAATAACTCAAACAAAATTTGAGGACGCCGAATATGTTTAAATATTTTGATGCCGTAGTTAAAATTCAAGTTTGATTTTAAAGTGCCCTTCATTATAATATTCCTTTTCCATCATGAGGCTGCCCACGCGAGTGGTATAGACGAAACAAATCATTGTTTGTGGCCGGCTTTCTTACTTTGTAACTATTCAACAAACCAAATTTTAATATATCAACAAAGTTGAAATGGTATATTGGCCACCGTTACGATTATAAAAGCTGACGTTTCGAGCGTTAACCCTTCGTCGGAGCGAATGACGAAGGGCTAACGCTTTTATAATCGTAACGGTGGCCAATTTACCATTTCAACTTTGTTGATATATTCAAATTATTTCGTTACCCCCACCGACGCAGCCTCTAACAGTTTCTTTAGAAACTGTCAGCCTTTATTCAACAAACATGTTTTTCACAACAGCGGTGAAAAGTGCTTTTTTTTTTTCTTGGAAATGGAGCCGCAAAACACTGCAAGTACTCGTTTTTAACATACCGAGAACAGAGAAAACGGTTGCTCGTAAATTTATTCAACAATTCTTCGAAATCATCGCTTGGCCAAAATTCACGTCGAGTTCAAAGTCTGCCTAGCTTCGTAGCCCCTCGTCCGAGTAATGTTGTCAAACTTTTGCAAAAATTTCTAAGCTAAGTACTTCGCCTCTGTTTTCGAGGAGGAATTGAAAGTGTCTATCAATAACCAAGCTTCCGAAAAAAAAAACACAAACAAACAAACAAAAAAAAACAAGAGGACAAGTGTAAACATTCTGTATGGTTATCTGAGGGAGATGAACCTGATAAAACCGCTTCGGCCAGAGTTCTGAAGAAGTTTTAGGCCGCCGTTAGCAAAAGTGATGACAGCTCGTACTCGAAAAGTTCAATGACTTCTTTACAATTTGGACTCAACAATCATTTTCAGAAAAAAGGAACTGACATTATCAAAGACCCAGAATTCACCAAGGCGAACAAAGTATTTGGAGCAAAGTGTATTGATTTAAAACGGCGGGGTTTGGCGAAGATTTAACACAAACCCGCTATTTCAAAGACGATTTTATTAGAAAGCTGTACTAGTGTGGTACTAGATGACCCCAGAACACTTTAAAACAAAGAGTTCGAGAAAATGCTTTTCTTGCGCCGCAGTGGCAAGTAGCTGAAAATGAAATACTTTTCACTCACAACAGATGACAAAGGCGCTCCACACGTGTGCAAACCAGAGAAGTATATTCTTTTTCAATCTTTTTAAAAAAAAGTATAATAAAAATTTACTGAATTCGGTTTTCACATGATATCATGAATTATCAAACCTCGTTTCTGTGTTATTTGTCTCAGCCCTCGGCTTCGGCAGATGACTCAGACCTCGGTTTTTATAATTCCCGATATCATGCTCAACCTCCTCCAATAATTGCTTATTATTGTATTCATTGTACTGACTGCAAAAGAAAAATTAATGTTCATGTTCAGACAAAAAATTTTGAAGAAAAAAAGGAAAGAGAAACTCTTCCACGCATGTGTAATTTGAGAAAATACATTCAACTCCTATGGCTTTGTATGATGATTTGTTTCTTTTTCGTCACCAGCCTTGTTTAAGAGACAAGTACAAGTGTTTGTGTTGAGAAATAGATCAGACTGTTGTGTAACAGAGTAAATGTGCGACCGCTCTACTTGTCGCCTGAATTGGGCATCCATATCAAGGGAAACCAGTTGAATGTTTTTTTTAGTTATAGCAAAATACCACTTTTCTACTTCAGGTGGTTCCTTCATATTAAATAACGGTGAAGTCCTTGAGATCAACACGACTGCTCCATACATTAACTGCCCTTCATTCCGCAATTACACTTTGTCACTTCAAAACAGAAGCTCTCCACACGGCAGCCATCTTGTTGCTCATATAGATTTCGGTGGCAGCATTGAGTTCAGGAGCGGGTCTAAAGTTAAAGTGTTCGGGAAGTATGCTCTGAGTATTACAAGTCAGAATGGAAACATCTTAGCACACGCTGATGTCAATATGACTTGTGGACAGAGCGTGTTTGATACAACATGCCTTGGTGGATTCACTCAAAACTCGACAGGATACAAAGACTATCATCCAAGAAAATTATACAAAGGTAAGTGCCATGGTAAAATACTCGTACATGTCCAAACAAACCACGCTCTTTAATATACTTCCAAACAAAACGAATCGAACTAAACAATTTAAGCGAAGTGAACAAATGAAGTGGTTGCTAAGATAAAATTAGGAATAGTAAGTGACAGCAAGAATACGTTAAGAAAACAAAATAAAGGACAACAAAAGACGCTCACAAACGTAGCACGAGATCAAGGCAATAACAAAATTCTCGAACATGATTGAGCTTGGTTGGTTATCATCAGCCCAATTTGAGCACTAATAGAACAGTGTAGGCGTCATACTCGTAATTGGACGGTATAGTAGGACAATTGACCAGTCATGCCTAAGTAAGGGGACAGTACACTTCATGTGCACGTGCTGTTGTCGCGCATTTCGCCTAGTTATAACTGTTTTTTTTTTATGAAAAAGTATAACCGATGTCTAGTTTCTTTCTTAAATGTTGTCATAGTTTTTTGATTAAATGGTAAACAGGACTTCGTTGTGTCCAATTCTTTCTGTAATTAACATATCATAGTGAAACTGGTACAAACTTGATAACCCAGCGATTCAACGCTTTTTCCTAAGATAGCGTTTGCTCGACAGGGTATAGATAATCAAAACAAAGCTGCAACGTTTTGCGGCAGTCATGGCTCTTAACTGCACATTTGATTCTTTAATAATGCTTGTATCACTATAGCTGTGCCCGCACGACATATCAGATATAAATTTTACACCTTTGAAAGCTTTTAAAAATCAACTGAAATCGTCCGATTTGCCAAGTTTTGTCTGTAGTCATACTCGTGGTTAACAAAGCGGACTCCCGCTTCGCGGTCGTCGATCCGATATTGTTCATGAGCTCGCATGATTACTGACTGAATTACTCCACTCAGTCCTATTACCATTATTACTTAGCGTCGTTACGAGAAATGCGATTAAAAATGAAACCGTCTGCTTTTTTTCTGCTGCCTTATTGTCTTACCTTGACCCGTTTTTTAAGTTCCTTGGCCTCTCCATGTCACGATTCTTTAGCCGATAATGTAGGCTCTCTTTTTATCCATATTCTTTTTCCCTTTTTCTGTTATAATTTACCATCAACATGGGCGAATGCCCTCGTGCTGATAATCCTTCTTCATTTCTATAGGTTGTTTGAACCTCTCCTTCGTCTTCCAAAACTTTAGGCTCGCAGTACTTGTTTGTACTTGATTTAACGTTTGTTTTTGTGATACTAGCAAATACTGCAAAGTCGATCCAAAAGAAAATCCTGTTTTTCCTCCTAAGGAGGGGTTGAAAACAAACGTAACTCTCATTCTATCAACATTTAAATTTCTTTTTTTTTACAACTTTCTGCATATCGTTTTGGATCAAGAAACATGCCATCGAGCAATCACCGTCTGTTATATTCTGTATATGTGCACTTTCTAATTTATTCCTTTTAAGGTAATAACGTACGTATTTGAGTCTGCAAAAAGAAAAATCAGTGGTAATTCATATTTTGTTCGTGGAAAATGACCTAGTATGTTCCTTTCATCACCAGAGTTGTGTAAACTTGAGCCCGAAGAAGGCCGAAGTCTGAACACGAACTTCAGTATCACTTGCACCGGTGGAAATCCTCTTTATATCGTAAGATACGAGTTTAGTTACGTACTTCAGAATGGCCTACACGAAGTATTATACCAAGGAAGTGAGCGTAGCTATCGTACAGTGTTACTCAGTGGTATTTCTACAATAAAAGCTGTGATCATCGATGGTAGAGGAAACAAAACAGAATTCAGCTTGAACGTAAAGGTTGGTGGTTTCTTTTATAAGACTTTAAAAAAAATTGTTGGTACGATCGCTACGAGGAAACACAAATTTAGATGTCCGGGCTAAAATAAATTTTTCGAGTTCAAATTCAAATTCAAATTTTATCTATTTGCTTTTTTAGCTAATTTATGAAGAATTTAACGATTGTTCAATGTATGGCGAGATGAACTGTCGTCAATTTTTTTTAAAGTGGGTTTTGAGAGGGTTATTTTTTCTCTTTGAAATCAAATCGGTGAGTTAAACACAAAGTTTGAAAAATAATAAACTTCACTCCATGCAAATCCGTAGCAGATGGCAAAATAATTTTTTTAACTTTCGAGTATTGTTTTTCTGTTGAAATAGTCTTTTTTTCCATCTGCCAGAAGTGATTTGCTTGGAAAAAAAAATTAAGGTAAAAAAAAAAGAAAATAGACTACAATCACAAAAGAAAACAATACACTACATCTTACACTAGAAAACAGAGATAGGTTAACTTTTGAATATAATGTCAATTTATTTAAACTAAATAAATTTTAGTTAATTGGCAACTCTTAATATTGTTGTCATGAGTCTGAAAAAGGATTTCTTTTATTTAACTGTAGTGTGACATGTCACACCTGTCACGTGACCCACTATCAAGCAATGGACTGTAAGCATAGTTGCTGTAGACTTCATTCAGTAATTCTTGCTTGGATTTTCATAACCAAAATCCAAAGTTTCCCTCCCATCCCTCCCTTTATTCAGACTCCTAATACCTGCCATACCAAATACTAGAGAGCACTTCTTAGAAGTTTTATCATAGGCTTGTTTAAGTTGTTTAGGTGATCTTATTATATTACCTTCTAAATGTTTCTACTAACATTTTTAAGCTTAAAAGTTAGACGTTTCAGTTTCAATAAACTGGGAATGGGGAAAAAGTTCTCTTGTGTCACACTTTGGCCCCCACAGACTCGTTTTCCTTATGCACTACTCCCTCATTTTAATACTGCTTGGACTTCTCAGGAGGATTACTACCTCCTCTCTACCCAGCAGCACATTCATGTGGGGCATGCCGGGAAGCTACTACCTCTGCATGCTGAGGAGCCACTACCTCTTAGGAGCTATTACCTCTTTCGCATGACTGACTCTGGGCTTTAGCTTTTAGCCAGTTTATGCATGTCATATATCATGATCCAGCAGTATTTATATTGGGGCTAAAAGTGATCATTCATTTAAAATCACTGAGCACTTTGTTACCCACTTCCCTTTGGCATCCACGTCCAAGTTATTTGTTAATTCACTTACTACTTGTGTTTCATGCACCTAAGAGGAAGTCAATTAATTGAAATGTTCCTCTTGTTCAGGTTAAATCCATAGCGTCAACTTGCGAAGACTGGATCAGGAAAATAAACATGTACTTTAGAAGGGGAGATAAAACTCTTGGCGCATGGTCTTTGCTAGAAAGTTTACTTTCGATTAATGGAAGCGTTCAGAAGTGTCCTCAGGTTGGTATATCAGTTTTCAACTCAAATTTATTTCACTAGCAACTGATGTATAGAAATGATCATTCCAGGAAAATATTTTCTAGCATTGGGATTAGATACGTTCAATTTTATTTTGGAATTGGTTTAAACTTACGAGTGGTGTCCTATGAAGAAGTGCAAGCCTACACTGGAGAGTGGACTGAAATCAGTTTCTATTTCCAAATTATCTTATCTAACTCAGTCCTACGTTCATGGTATAGCTCTTTAAAAACTCAAAATGGTCGGTATGTTTTGGAAAATAAAGAATCGTAGGAAGACAGGATTGGTTTTGTGATCGATCACAAAGTATAGAAAAAAGTCTATTCCTTTTAATTGTACAGCTGGACGAGATTGTCCTTAACCTGACATCAGACATGAAGATGGAAACTACCCAAGATGTCCTTAAAGTTACTTTACTTCTTGGTACTATGTTGGATGGAATGGAAGATGTCTCTACGTCTGCACTAGTGAGTTTCCCCGAGCTTTGAATACCTCAAGTAACTTTACATTAAAGCTGTTTTGTTTAGCTTCGAAGAATAATTATCTAATTTTTAAGGCTCTCTGGCTACCATGATGCGACAGGCGCTCGACAGGAGGATTCGTATGATATCAAACCTTCATTTAGTGTAGCGTTCGATAACTTGTTTCGAAATTGCGTCAAAACTCCAGTCATCTTCACTGGGTTTTAAACAGTTAACATCTAGACCACAGCTTTATTGTTATTATTTACTAAAAATCGATATTTCGTTTGCACTTTTTGAACGCTTGCGATCATTTGAACAACCGAAAAGCCAACGATTTAAACTGTGAACATGGCGGCTTTAAGTGATCGCGGCGGATGACCTCGGAGACCATAGCTTTTGAAAGTTGTGCATTTGAAAGAATCAGTCCGAGAATACTGGAGGAGCAGCAAGAATTCATAGGAATGTGTCGGGAGGAGGTTTTTATTACTGCAAGGAGTGACATTTCAAATCTCATTATTCTTAAAAGATTTGTAATGTACCTTAATATAATTTCAAATGCACAACCGTTAAATGCTCATTTGCAAGTGAAGATGACATGAGAATGTCGAAACATGTCTTGTAAATTTAAATTCAAAGTTGCCGTTTCTTTTTTGAGAGTTACCTTCAAAGATAATGAAGAAAAGAAAATGTTTAACAACTGGTTCGTTCAGAGGTTCGTACCACATATGGACGCATTAAATTGAAAAGAAAATGTAATCAAGGTGTAAATGTCCTCACCCAGATTCTCCCGCTGGCTCTTTAACTCGTACATATACCACACATGGACGCATTAAATTGAAAAGAAAATGTAATCAAGGTGTAAATGTCCTCACCCAGATTCTTCCACGATGCGATCATGAAAGTTTATTCTAGCCATTAAAAAGTTTGCTTTTATTTGTTATAGAGAGTATTTAAGCTAATTTACTGGTATGAAACTAACAACTCAATCTCACGAGGATCGAGAAAGATCAAGTATTTTATCAAAATCTAATTGATGATGTTTCAGTTTTTCTGATCTGAAGCAGCGAACTCAGGGCCGAGGAAGATTCTTTGCACCATAAGTGCAAGTTATAAGTCTTCGCCGGTAAAAGCTGAACATTTCTCACATGTACTTCTCCTATTACCTTTTCAGTTAAGAACTACAAACATTTTGAAGAAAATTGTGAAGCATATCAGAGAGGATTTCAGAATACCTGGATCGAGACTCGATTCAAGCTTTTCAGCTGTAGTAGAGAACGTTCTCTTCAACCTTGGAAAAGCACTGAAAATTGGATCACAAAATTCCAATTTCACAAACTACGATAGAACGGGGTTTAACACGGTTTGTGTTTGTTCTTTAAAAAATTGAATGAAGACATGATGAAGTGAATAATATAAGTACAGACCACGCTAAACCACTGTCGATTTGTTAAATAGATCAGTTTTTGTTAACTTTCCTTTACATGCCACTGACTGTTTCAAAAAATACCATAGGAAAGATAGGTCGTTTTTCTCTTTTAAGACATATGATGAGCCAAACTTACCCCATTTACGACTTTACTGGTACTAATCAAGCGCGTAATTTCGTCGGTTTACAGTTTATTTTGCGGTCACTGAAAGCAAAAGTTTTTAAATTAATACTTGAAAAAATCGATAGGTAGAAATTCTCGAGCGTATGTAACCATGTAATATACAATTTGCGAAAAAAACGCGCAATTTTAAAGACGTCGACTCAAAACATTCCCCAAGTCGTTGCTTTCAAGGTCATAATTTGCATCCTCAAGTAACCGCTTTTGCACACGTTTTAGCCATACCTTTTTTTTTCCTTGGATAAGTTTTTTTTCCGTATCCTCCCGTTAAAAGGGGTTTATTTTTCCATAAAGTAATGCGATAAAAAATATTTATTACAGTCATTTTGATATAACTTGTGATCCTTGCATTCTGCTTAGCTCTCGCTGGAGCGATTTATTCACAAATCCCATCGTTTTATACTCTAGATCGCATCTTTTACCCAGTCAATAAGAAAGCTTCACACAACAACCGATCAAATTTCAAGGCTTTTTGAAGAACTCAATCCAATTACAGGTTTAACGAGAGATAACTTTTGCAACCTTTTACAAACCAGCTCAATGTACTAGAACAATGACAGTATTTGTGCGACAGAATTTTTCGATTTCAAAATAGATGTAATAAAGCGAAATTTAACTTCGTGTCGTGCAATTTTAATGTGAAATCATGATTTCAGACCAAATTGCACCTTACTCAGTTCAATTACCATTATATTCACCATGCTCCTTCAAGAGCAAAAGACCATTGTACCAGCTTACCTCAAACATTGATTGAAAAAACGATACTATGTTTTGGGAATGCGCGCACTTATTTGCCTGAAGTGACCAAATGGCACAAAATAACGCTGTTTATCGTTTCTTCATAATAAACTATTCTATGGAACCTGTATTAAGTGGTAAACTTGTATTTAGCGGTCATTACGCTACTCCCCGTGGGTTACCTCGTAATACAGGTTTGACTGTAGCTTTTTAAGGATTTTAAAATAATAAGTGCTGACATATTTTCATAATGCGAAATCATACTTCATTTGAACTGTATGGATTAAAGTTGATCTATTGCTATTTCTAGAAAACAAGAATTTCAACAACCTAGCTTGATTCTTTATATGGTATAATTTATAATTACGTTTACTTTCTCAGAATATAAATGCAACAAAGACCCTTCTCTCCCTGAAGGATCAGATTATTGAAGTATTGCGCCTGTCATTAAAAAATGTTACGACGAGAAATTATACGATGCAGTCAAAATATTTGAGCATAACAGTTGTGTCTCTACGTGGTGGTGAAGTGGATAACTTCACAATTGTTGCAGGTCAAAGCAGATTCATAATACCTGATATAAACCCAGTTGGAGAAGTCATCTCGTTCCTGGAGGTAGGAGATAAGGTCACTTTTATACGTTGGATTTGTTACGCTAAGTAGGGACAAGAAATAAAGCTCAGTTGTCGACTTTGTTCCCAAGGTCCTGCGAACTCGCAAAGCCAAAGATTTGAAGAACTAAAATAAAACATTTGTTACTTATTATTAATTTTAGTGATTTATCATTTTACCCTGCTCTGGCAAGATTAGTTGTGCACTGGGGCGTTTAGGCAACAAAGGACAGCATCCAAGTGGACAGGTGCAAACAAATCTGCGGTATAACCATCTGCATTATTACACGATTATCACCCTGCCCCTTAACTTTCGATCTACCTTTTGTCTTAGGGAGAATTGAGAGGACTTGAGAAGCTTGAAACCTCAACCCATGGCGGTATTATTAAAGAAGGAGGCTTAGTGGAACTCACCCATTTCAATTACATGTGTATCTCTTGTAGATGTGGACTACTCCATTCAACCCTTTCACCTGGGACCAAACTAGTGAGAGGGTGACGTCACATGTTGCAGGGCTAGAAGTGAGAGACGAAAAAGGAGACATTATAAACATGTCTGATCCCTCACGTGAAATCACCGTCATACTACCCCTTGACAAGAAAACAACCGACAAGATATTGAAAGGGTCCACCTATTACCGCAGAATGAAGATTAATCACAACATCACAGTTCAGTATGGACAGTCCTTCGTCAATGTCTCCTTTATGCCTCAAAGCAGCGACTTGGTCATCTCAAAGGTGAAAGTGATTTCAGCCACAACTCAGAATTATTCAGAATGTGAAAACGTCAGGTATAAGTGGATTAAAAGAGGCCGAATACACTGCAACGGTAATGTTGCTGTATCTTTTATGGCGATCAATCCCGGGAGGTACCTCGTTGATGCTATTTTCACTGTCAAAGAAAGTAAAATGAAGAAAATTACTCAGTCGTCCAAACCGGAACGAGGCAAGGCTACCTGTGTCACGATAAAAAATCCACCAGCAGTGAATGAAGTTAAATATATCAGTGTCCAAGTGAGTGAGTCAGCTTGCCTTTTCTGGGAAACAGAAACATCTGTTTGGAAAACTACAGGATGCAGGGTGAGGAGATCAGAATTAGCAATCAGTTGCTACGAAAAAAGTTAATAAATGCGTTTTATCACTCCATAGATTCTATCAATCAATGTCCACCTATCTGCATTTGCGAACAAAATTGTTGAAAAAGTAAGCTAAAAATACCGTTATCTTAAACCTGAAAGCAATGCTTCGCCTCCGTCCTCTTTGTCCCGACGGGAACAAATTTTTATCTCATGTGTAGCTACAGTACTTGCTAGGGATTCGTGAGAGATCCCATATCCAGAAAACAGCAAGGAGAAAGTTTACTTTGGTGTAAGTTACTCTCTTTGTAGTACCATTTTTGCTTCAGAAAGGAACACATATGTCGTAAAGTTTGCCTTTACAACCGTACTGACTGTAGCTTTCTTTCAAAGGTTGAGAAAGTCATCAGCAATTCAGGTTTGAAATGTGCCTGCAATCACTTGACGTCGTTTGGTGGGGCCTATCTGGTGCCTCCAAATGACCTCAGTTTTGTCAAAGTTTTGCAAGAGCTTCGTTCACCAAATGACAGCGGAAAGTTCCTTGTCCTTGTTGTCCTTATAGCAACTATTCTTCTCTACCTGGTTGCGATCATTTTCGCAAGAAGGGAAGACCGAAGAGATAAAGCCAAGGTTCGTTGAAATAACGATTTCGACAAGTAAACAACTTGGCAAGATGTTGTTTTATGCAGCTATTTTTAGACACGTGTATTCTCTTTAGTATTTATTGGAAATTATCTAATATGTTTCTCTAAACACAATGAAGAGGTGTATAAGTCGTCAAAATAAGGTTGAGGCATACCTTTTTTTTCAGCAATTGCTCTTAAAAGGTAAGGTTTATTTTCCCATTTTGTGACGACATGGTAACAGCCGAATGGCTTGGCACTAAGAACAATCACTACACCCAAATCCCTAACATCAGTTCTGAGGCCAGTTTTTATATCTTTACAATACCTGAATTTACCTTAAACTTTTTATTTTAAGATACAAGATTCAGTGCCTCCAGTGTTCTATCGATCATCGGAGTCAGCTAATTGCCGTTACGAGTTGACTATTAAGACTGGTGTCTGGTTAGGATCCGGTACAACCGCTAATGTATCCTTCGTACTCTTTGGAGTCGAAGGCAGGAGCAGTACCCTTACCATTCAGCAAGACTTCTATGCTGGGTTTCACCCGAAGTTTGCCAGAGGAACCGAGCACAAGTTTGCCGCCATTTTAGACAAAGACTTAGGTGATATCTACAAACTTCACGTCAGCCATGATAACTCTGGTAATAATCCCTCTTGGTTTTTGGATTACATTAAAATTATTCCTGCTGGGACCGACAAAAGTTAGAAATTCTCATTTGACACTTGGTTAAGCCTGGAGGATGAATCTCTATCAAATGAATGCATCCGGAGTCCTTCCAACGCTCAGGGCAGCGTAACAGGTAGAGCATTACATGAAATGCTCTCCGATGGGCATCTCTGGATGTCGATCATAACCAAGACCCCTGGGAGTTGCTTCTCTAGAGTTCAGAGAATCTCATCATGCCTCTGTTTGCTCTACTGTACAATGGCTGTCAATGCTATGTTCTATTCCTGGAGTAACCAGCCCTCCCAAACAATCAACCTGGGACCGCTACGATTCTCAGCCCAACAAGCTATGACAAGCATTCAGAGTATCCTTTTTATTGTGCCGATTCACATAATCATAACACTGTTTAGGAAGGCCTCAGCAAGCCCTCAGAATCGATTTTGGCGATGCTTCCTTTACTTGACGTGGGGCTTACTTTGCCTGGTGACTGCCATGTCGGCGGGTTTGACAGTTTCCTACAGTCTCATGTGGGGAAGCGAAAAAAGCCAAGAGTGGATTTCGTCGGTTTCTGTTTCCTTTTTTCAAGATGTCTTAATATTACAGCCCTTTAAATGCTTTCTTCTCGCTATGCTGTGGTCAGTATTTTCAAATTGCAGAGTCAGAAAGGTATCTAGCAGTCAACAGTTCTCTGGGAAAACTGCAGATGATAATCGAAGCTCGGCATCCACAAAGTCAAGTAAATTGTCTGCATCGAGGAGAAAGAGTGTGGCAATGGCTAGACGTCGCTTGATGATGAGACAGACTCTCTTTTACATTTTCTTTTTTGTAGTTATTGGTATCCTTACGTACGGAAAGAGGGACTTTTCAAGGTATCTGCTCTTCAAATCTTTGGCGGACCACACGGAAAGTTTTGAAGAGGTAAAGAAATAGATTGATAGAAAAGGAACATTACAACTCAAACATTCCCATACGAACTTTTATGGACAAACTATCTATCATAAGTAGATATAACGTGTACCTTTTTTGTTTGTTTATGGCTTTTAAGTATTAAGGTCTGTTAAGATTCTGTTGGTAGGGATGGATGATGCCTTAATCAATTTAGAAGAAAATAGGATGTATAGCAATAATTTTACTTTGGTAAAGTATTGAAATGGCCTCCCATCTTATGAAACGATAACCAACCAAGACCTTAGGTATCATTGCATGTACACGTTGGTAAAGTAATTATAACTTTATGTAATATTTCAAAAACGAGTGCAAGTGTTTCATCGGGGTTTCCAAACACGAGAAAACTGATGAAAGCGCGAGGCCGTGGGCCGAGTGCTTTTATTGTTTTCGAGTGTTTGGAAACCCCGATGAAACACAAAGCACGAGTTTTTCAAATTACTTCTCCAACAAAAAAAAATTAGTTTAAATTATCATTTGAATAAGTTTTCTCAATTGAAGTATTGTTTATGGTGAGCGGAATGTGAATTTGTCACCTACTTGCTGTATGCTGGCTACTGATAATACTGAATTTCATTTGTATTTGCATTTCACGTTGTTACCTACTAGTTGCATTGTGAGTATCGAGCAAGCAAGGTGCTTTCGAAGATGACAGAATATCGTTTTTGACAACCGAAAACCTTTGAGGACGAGGAAAAGTGTGTCGTTAATGCAGTATTAAAGTCGACGCAAAACAAAAACGAATGGGCGGCTCGTATTTTTGAAGAGTGGGCAAAAGCCCGATTTCCGAAAGTAGGAACTTTGGAACCAAGTGGTCTTTTTAAAGAATATGATCTGCACAGAGTTCAATCGCTGGAAATTCCTTTATTCCAAATGGATGCTTTAAGCGTTAATTATTGGCTGACGAAGTTTGTTCAAGAGGTTGCCAAACCGTCAAAGGAAAGATACCCACCGAAGTTGTTTATCGCCACGTGTTTTTCTTGCTCTACCAATATGCAGATTAAGAAAATTTGCATCCGTGTTTGAAATCGTTTCAAACACGGCCGTGTTTTCAACTCGTTTTTCATTGGGTTTCACCAGAATAAGATGCTCTGGTTGGGTAAGAGCTGCATGAATAATTAATGAGTTTGAGAAGAGAATATGATATCTTCTATTTTGAGTTTGAAAACTCGAGTGTAATGTATTTCTGTACTAATTTTTGCAGGTGAAAGATAAAACATCATTGTGGAACTGGATAAATGGGTCGTTGATAACATATCTCTACTCAACAAATCAAGAGAGTAGTGAGCTAGCATCGACGGTGATCGGAATGGTGAGAATACGTCAGCTGAGAGTGAGAAAAGGTATACCTAATGGAATTTTCTTATTATTGAGCGCATTAACACATAATAACGATGAGCTCTAATTTTCTGCTTAGCTCAATGCCCTGCGGACAAAATAACCAACTGGTGGCAACAGACCTGCTTGGAGTCCTACTCTCGCAAAAATGAACACTCAGAACCTTTTCATCCGACCAAAGGAACTTCGCCACTCCAGTTTAATCGGTGTCCAATTCCATGGATGTACAAAACAGGAAAGGAACTTGGATCTTCTTCAAAATGGGGCCGCCATGCTTGGTATGGTGGCGGTGGGTATTTGGCTGAGCTGGGCTATGAAGAAGAAACTGCCCGTGCGATAACAAATCTACTGCAATCAGAAAGTTGGGTCGATCGTCAAACAAGTGCCATCGTGTTAGAGTTTTCGCTTTTAAATTCGGGGACAAACATTTTGGCTGTCTCGTCTTTCTTCGTAGAATTTCTCCCGACAGGCCAGGCAACGGTTAAAAGAAGCATAAATATCATCTCGCTGTACGACACCGCAGCCATCCTACAGATTTTTCAAGGGATGTGCCTCGTGTTCTTTATAGCCATGGTTCTCTTCATAATCGGCGAAACAATAGCACACATAGTTAGAAGGAGGTGGCGATACTTGTGCTCTTTTTGGTGTTTGCTTGATCTTGGTCATTTAGCGACATCCATTCTACTACTTGTATCAAGCTTCATGAAGTCTTATCTTACAACTACGAGTGTGCTTAGGCTGAAAGAAAACATGTTTGCACATACAAGCTTTGAAACGCCACTCCTATGGGCAGAAGTTGAAAACAGTCTCCTCGCCATTCTCACTTTCCTAGCAACGTTAAAGCTGCTACAACTTACCTATTTTAATTTCTACACGCGATTGTTCTCTTGTGCTCTTCGGATCTGGATGCACGACCTTCCCTCGTTCTGTCTGGTCTTATCGATCATATTTCTTGCATTTTTGTAGAAAGGAGTTTTAGTTTTCGGTCCATCCATCGGCAGGTACTCGAGCTTTTGGCGGGCCTTCGCTTTCCAGCTAGAGATAACTCTTGGCAAAGTGAGGACTCGGCCCATAAAGGAACTAGCTGAAGGTGTCCCAATTTTCGGACACGTTTTAGTGGTTTCGCTTCTTTTTAGCATTACCATAGTTTTAATGAACTTTTTTGTTTCCACCTTAAATGATGCCCTCGCTGAAGCTAAGACTGCGGAGATGGATAAGGAAGCTGAACAGGCGATGACTGTTGGGCGGCCTGTGAACATAACTGTTGAAGAGGCTGACGGAGTTAACGTTGCACCAGAGAATAAGGATAACGGGAGAAAAGGAGAGAAAATCCGAGGAGGAGAGAAAACTGAAAGAGGGAGTCGCGCGATATTATTTGATAAAGTCAGCAAGGGTCTCAAAACAAAGGCTTTCTTTGATGAAATCAGTGAGCAGCTGAAGACCATTGATACCCTTCAGCTGCCCATACTCCGTTTAAAGGTAGATAAGGTTTGCAGACGTATTGAAAATGCCATTGCTAATGAAATCGATACTGGAGAGCCATCGACAGTCAATCAAAAGGGAAAAAGGAGAGTACATTTTGGAAGCAGTGTTAGAATACCGTTTACGTAGCACCGTTACCTCTTTCCGCATCAGGAGGAACTCTAAGAAAACAATTTTGAGATAGTGCGATATCGTTTGTTCTTTACTAGAAGTTGTTGATCGTGCCAGAATCTTGATTTGATCAAGAGAAACCACTGTCTTAGCGATTTATTCAGTCATTTTTCGCTCATGTGGCTTGTTGTGTGAACTTTTTCAAATGCGTTTACATAGTTGAGATTAAGCTCTACGTATATTTTATTTGGCACCAATCTGATGTCGATTGTAGAGAAGCATAATTGGCTTTGATATTCCATTTACCTGCAAGCTTCTTCAGAAGGACAATCTTCCTGTTAATACGCGGGAAATTATTGAATACAGTAAGTTTGGATAATACAAGCAATGTGCGAAAAATTGAGCCTTGGGAATTCCCCTCTTTAGTTTTTATAAATACTTACTAATTTGTTCCTGAGTATTCTGAAGCAGACTCCTCCTCTAAACTGATGAATACCGTTTGGCCGGGAAGTAATGATCACCTACTCTGATGTAAGTTTATTGAGATGAAATCGAAGAAAGGAATCCCATGGCTTTATTTTCTTATATTTCTATGATGTTGTGAGTAAATCACATTACAATAAGATCATAGCTCATGCATTACTGGGTCTGGGAATTTGGTAAGTTTCAAAACTGACCAATCTGTGATGGATTTAGCAACAACCTATAGCAGAACTCAAGAAAACACCAAGAACAAGGATCTATGACAGAAATGGAACATTAATGTCATATTTTGCAATAAGCGTGACTTAGTATGGGTGTAACTTCTGTTATTCAGAAGTTGCTAAATGGGGCACGATTTTGCCAAGTTAACATTAGTAACTGAGACTATATACGATAGGCTGGTCCACCAAATTGAGGCTGTAAATATGTTTCTGTGTTATCTTGGATCAGCGAAGAAAAGAATTCTGATTTTCAATCAGTATTTGTCAGAATTAATTGTTTCTTTGTGGAGATGGAGCGCAACTTTGCCTTATCGTCACCAACTTATAAAAAAGTCGGTTGAGAAGACTTGATTAGCGACGTTGTATGGATGTTAACTTAAGTTTAAGCCCAACTATTTGTTATAAGTCAATTTGGTAAGATTTAGTAGTATTTTAAACCAAACAAACAGTAAGCCTTGACGATCTGCTTTTTTCTTCACTTAAAATTTAGAGAAAATGTCACTATAGGCGAAGCAATGTTCTGCGGAAGAAATTCGTTGTTTGATCACTTGACGGATATTAGCTATTTGACGGCTTATGAATAGGGTTAGAAGGAGATTAATAAATCATGTATAGTGAACAGTGCACCATTTTTTAAGGCTTTATACTAGGTTCAAATTGCATAATAATAAATATTTTTCTCTATTCAGATATGTAGCAAGGAGTACTAAGTAGCGCTAAGTTTTCCATCACGTCAATGGAAACATATCCTTGATTAATAATCATATCTATGGGACTAAATTTTTAAATGATTAATGCTATACTATTAAACAAATCTATAGTGCAGCCGTATGACTAAAATATAATTAAAGCAAAATCCTATTCACTACTCATTTGTTACTTGATATTATTGTAAAAATCAAATTGACTTGAAATTCTTCAACATATAATTATAGCGTCTTACTTCTGGTCAATCAATTGCCAGTTTGACTGAAAAACCTTGCCCTACGCTTGTAAATCGAAATGAAGATCACGGTGAGGTAGAAGCAGAGGGGAATATTCGGCAGTGTGCTGATGACCACTTTTGAATCAAATAAGAAAAGAAACTTGTATCGCAAAAACAATATTTCACCTTAATGATAATAATACTAATAATAATAACTAATAATAATCTTTATTACTTCTATTGCGCCTTTTCTACACAACATTCAAAGGTGCATCACAGCGTAACACTTTCGGGGGAATTTTAGCCGGACTACATCAAGCAGTTTACAATATCGATCGAAGGGAACTTATTTGGAGATGCCCCCTCCCACCAATTCCCAGTAAACAGGTCAGACCACATCACAGTAATCTCGTGAGTGGGTTCTTTAACGTCCCCTGCCTAACCAAATTAACTAATTAATAGATGCAGGACCTACGGTTAATTCTTCCTTATCTGAGAAGTCTAGAACGTCTACTTATTTCTTGATATTATAGAAAGGTAGCACATTCTCCTCAGTTATTTTAAGACCTTGAGTGTTGTTCCGGCCGGGGCTCGAACCCTCGATCTCCCGCACAGCAGTCCGGCGCTCTCCGATTGAGCTAAATGCTAAGAAAAGATAATGCCGAATTAATTTAACCGATGGTTTCCCATATTTATACAATTCATGTGAAAGCTTCCATTCAAGTCACCATGCAAGTTCTGGTAACAAACTCAACTGAGGAAAGAAGACCTGACCCTATAGAACAACATTGCTATGAATAAAAAATTGCACAAGACTATGGAACTAACGCTAAGCAAAAGGGCAATGCATATTGCATCAATGATGGTAGCTGATGAAATCCAGAAGAAAGTCAGACATCAAACACACTCAATCAAGAATGTAACAAAGTTGGCTTCATGGAAAGTGAGCACATGGTAGAAGTGCTGAAAGTTAGCCGCGGCCCAAATCAGGGATGAGATCTTCGCATATGGCTAGTAGCCATTTGTCAAATGGAGTAGCTAAACAAGCACTAATCAGCTGGCTACCACCAAACAATCGTATCATAACTGTAAGATTCCAGTGAAAAAAACGTCAAAATATATCGTAGCCCTCTTGTGTACCAAATCACGTACACAATGTGGAAGTGAAAGACGATTTATACCAAATATTAATAGAAGAGCTCCTCCATATCTCTTTATTGCTCCGATTTAGGAAATATAGAAAAAGGTAGAGAAATATTTTTTTCTTATTTTTGCCTTTGTTATTAACCTTAAATTTAATGTTTCGGATAAATTCAAATTCCCAAAAGAAATTTTTAGGATTAGACATCTTTGAAAATGTACTATAACAGAGTGTGGCTCCAACAATAACTTGGTCAAATCAATCCAATCCCTTAGCGTAACCGAGGTCCATTTTAACCCTTAGACAAATCTGAAGAACTTCCCTGTCACCTAGTAACATCATGAGCAAAGACATTGGTGGTACTTTAACCTTCTGCAGTGTGCCCCTGTCTCACAGGACGAATGTTCTTATTTCAGTGCCTTTAGGCAAAATCTAAAGCAGTCTTAAAGGTTGAGTAAAGCTTTAATCGTCTTTAATTGTCAAATGAAATATCCGAAAGCTAACTCTAACCTTTAATGAATCTTTAATTGAACATAAGTTTAACTTTAATAGCGCAAATCTTTCAGTATCCTTTAAGTGGTTTCTTTTTTGGCACAAAAGAGGGTGTTTCATTAAAATGAATAAAGGCTGATAGTTTCGAAAGAAACTGTTTGGGGCTGCGTCGGTAGGAGTAACGGAATAATTTGGATATATCAACAAAGTTGAAATGGTAAATTTCATTAAAATACATTTAATTTGACTTTAAGGTGAGATATAAATGAGTATAGCTGTTCTGACATCTTTAATTCATGCATTAAAGATAGTCTCATTGTAATCTGAACTGTCAACAGAAAATTCATCACAAATCAGCCAACACTTGCACTGATGAGCCAGAAGAGCAAATTTTGTTCTACGTGCAGCAACGTGAGCTCACAATTCTTTCTGGGGTCGAAACATCTTATTGAAAGCGACGGTTTCACTCCTTGCTTGGAGTGCGATGACAAGAAAGGAAATGTTTTCTGCGTGCGCTTTATACTAATGACCTATTAACGTTCATATTGCAGGCGCTGAGAAAAAAATTTTTTTAACTCAAAATACTGACTTCTTTACCAAACCCATGCGTGTTACCGGCTTCTCTCACTGTCTCGGTCCCATGGTCGGTTAAGGTTGATAACCGTGCTGGTGGTGGCTGTTTACTTGGCAAAGGTCCGAACAGTCTGCTTATTTATATTATCACTGGGAAATGAATCCTTATATCCAATAAAAAAAAAGTTAGTAACCATTTTACAGTCACGAGATGGACCGAATAAAGCCACTCTTTCCTACAAAAAGTTATCCCTAGCACAAAAATTGGATCATTCTTGTAAGTTCCACATTACGTCATCTAATAGCAGACAAAAAATAAAAAATAAAAAACACCTAGTTAATTCATCGCACATAATTGACTGTAAAGCATTGCATTCAAACTAACCTTATTTCCGAATAGGAGACTTTTTCTTTGAAAGTGATAACTACCCTTGGCTTTTATTAGAGGCCTAATGATCAGTTTTCCTCTCCTACGTTAACCTCGGAAGCAGAGTTTCTCTCGGACTATAAGGATGAACAACACTTTACGTGAAACGGCGTTCGTAAATTCCCCACAGAATCGTTGAAAAGACCACGAATCTCAGTAGAGTACTATCAAAATGATGCAGTCTGGGCTTGCTACCATGACGACATTCAGAAATTTGGAATAATTGCAGTCGACGTAGACCATCATTGTGAGGTAGTTTCACGGCGGAGAGGTGAGCGCCTTCAACGTATCATGTGACACAGGGAAAACCTGCTCTTTCTCGTAATTTAGGGGCAATACCCGGCGGCTATTCAGGCCAGCATATGAACTCCAAATAATATGATTCAATCCAAAAAATGCGTTGGACACTAACGTGACCTTCTTAGGAAAGAGAAGCCTAAAATGCACGAGATACCAACATAACAATCGATTAAAAGAGAATCCTAAAAGTGAGCGAGATACTTTCGTGGCAATCGAATCTAAGTAAATATTAAAGATACACGAGGTACTAAGTGAAACGTAACTTTCTAATGAAGGAGTATCCCAAAAGAGCGCAAAACACTAACCTAACGTTCAATTAAAAGATAATTCTGAAAAGGCGTGAGAAACTAAACTATCAATCGAATGAAAGAAAATCCTTAAGGTGCGTCAGGCATGAACGTGACAAGACAAAGGTGAGCGAAAAGACTCACGTAACAAACGAATGAAAGAGAACTCTAAGCGCGCCCGAAAGACTAATGGAATTGTTACTGCAGCATTCCCACTTAGTAATTTCTTTTTTACGTTCCCGACTACATTTTTTGTGTTTTGCACGCACATTTTTCTTATTGTTTTCGCATTCTTTTCACTCGCGGCGATTTATATTCTGTTAGATTTTTCCGTATAATTTTGCTTTAATTTCATTTGTATCAGCTTCTCGGTAAAATTGAACACTGGAGTATCAGAGCCCATTAGATTCCTTCACTGCGTTCAACTCTTAGTCTTTCCGTCCTTCATGCCCTCAAATCATTCAACGCTTGTCTGTGTCTTTCCTTGTCTGTTGTTTACATATTTCTATTCCTTCTACTTGTGTTCTGTATTAAATTGGAATCATTTTGTTCCGTTAGCAACCGCGATCGACCGTAATGTGAATAAATTTTAAAGCGCGTGTTGAAACCTGGCTTTGTTGGCAGTTACAGGAATAGAACCATTTTACTCTGTTAGTGTGCGAGAAACTAACGTAACAATTCAATGAAAGAAGATTCGAAAAGTGCACGAGATACGAACGCAAATAATCCATAAAGAGAATCCTAGAAGTGGGCAAAAAACTAATGTGACAATCCGATGAAAGAAAATTCTAAAAGCGCGCGAGATATAAACGTAACAACCCATGAAGAGAATTATAAAAGTGCGCAAAAAAATTAACGTAACAAGTAAATCGTAAAAGTGTGCGAACTACTGACGTAACAATCCAATGAAAGAGAGTCTGAAACAAACGCGAGATACTAACGTAACCACTGAATCTGAGGTAATCCCAAAAGTGTGCGAAAAACCAACGTCTTACCATTGAAAGAAAATCCTAAAAGTGCACGAAATACCTACGTCACAATCCAATGAAAGAGAACCTTAAAAGTGCACGAGATACTAACGTGACAGTCGAATGAAACACGAGGACCCTATTACTGGTATCTCGTTCAATACGATTCACTTCATTTCGTCAGCGAAAGACCATTATTCATATCAAAAACAGAAAAATTTAACTTCCAACCCTAAAAATATATCCTCCCAATAAACGTCGACCGTCAAAGGTCCTGAAATGTAGCCGTCAACCGTCAAAGGCAGAAAAATTAACCATCAACCAGCAAGCTTGAAAAAATTAATTGTCAGCGGTCAGAGCTGCACCCAACCCCCCCTCCACCAAAACACAGAACCAAAGTACTCCGATCCCCCCCCCCCTCCTCCCCGCAAGAGGTGAATAAAGCCTGGTCCATTATCCTTTGGAAATTAAGATTGCGGGCACTTTTTAATACGTAGCTCATTCTACGTATTATTACAAATGGGCAGACAGTGCACATCTGATTAAGGTTTCTATTTATTCAAAGAACTTACCTTAAAGAGGCGGGGTATGTTTTCAATCACACCCAAGTGTACACTTCCCTCAAATACTCTCTAATAATCCTTGTAATGACTGCACTGATTTTTTACGGTACCTTTAACGGTAGCTTAGGTACAATAGGGGTACTAGTAGCTATTTCTCCTGGTTCTAAGAACTCACGACGTAACTCCCGACTCTCCTTGGGAGTTCCGGTAAAAAAAAGAGACTCACCCAGGTGCCTTGTTACTCCAGCTCCCCTTGGAAGTTTATCGTTCTTTAAAATTAGGCGACAAGTGCTGGTAAAAGTTTGTGAAACATCGGTCAGTTGTTTTTTTTTGTTTTGTTTTTGTTTTTGTTTTTTATTTATGTCGTTCGGTTTTCTTTTGACTCAGAAGCAAACATATCGAAAACCTGACAGCGAAGTAGGGAGTGGAGTCGTTATGATAGAATTTGGTTGAATTTTAGCGAAAGACTTCCGTATAATCCCATTTCATTCTAAAACAAAGCCGCAGTCCTAGTGGAAATGTACTATTTTCGCCATTTTCTTTCTCCGAGAACATAATACGTAATGAAGTATGGGACTGGGCAGGAATCTTGCAAAATCCAGTTTGTCTATTAAGTTTTTCAGTTATGAAATTTGGAGTTTGCTTCGAGTAAGAATAAGAATTATATAGTAGGAAGTTAGTGACTCGATGCAATTGGACCTTTGAAATTCTGAAGAACCCAAGTGTTGACGAGCTTCTTTACCATGGTCGAGAACTATGTCTTGAACCCATCCACTACTCGCCTCATACTCGGTTACTGTAAATAATCACATCAGCCAGTTGAGTAGTAAAATTCGAGCGACTCGTTGCCAGAATTTTTGTTTCAGACAGATGATGAAGTGGCGTCGATACGAAGCTCTCTGGTTGCAAATTGAAATAATTCACCATTTTTTAAATTTATTGTGTTTATTTAAGCCCCTGAAGGTCCTTTGAGGTTTTCAACTACTTGAAGGTTGTTTTAGATAAAGCTACAGGGGACAATTTGGGGGTCTTCATTTTGGGCGTCTGGGGTTAAATAGCACACAGCACAAACAGAAAGAATGAAGGAGTTCATTCGCAAACGAACAAACACAAATGATGACAACCCACCACTATAGCTCTCACGCATGCTTAAGGTAGCATCATTCCTTTAAGAAGTCCTCGTGGTATAGATGAGCCCGCATTGCTGCTGGCCGCGCATGCTGAAAGTAGCGTTCTATGCGAACGGACAATCACGGTTACGCACTACCAAATTTTTTCGGCTTGGTGGGTTCCTACTAATTTTTTTATATGAATGGTGTTACGCTGGGCGCTCCACTAATAATACAGTTAGAAAGATGAGAACACATTGTTAAATATTTCATTCTTTATTTTCGCGTCAAATATTCTTACAAATATCATGGGGTACGACGCACAAGATGTAAGAAACCCACGAAATTTAGAATTAATGGTGACTTGTTTCGTTTCTGTAAATCTATTTCATGAAAAATACTCCACACACCCCCCTCCTCCAAACTAACAGTAGAAAAAACCCCTGGAAATCTTTATACCAAATATATAAGTGTTCAATTAAGGACACACCTAAAATGCTACGCTAAATATAAATAGATGCATTAAATAAAAACTCTTCTGTTCAACAGTAGATCAATGAGGTCACTAAATGTGTGAATGATAAGTGAAACCTTGAGCATGTCTAAGGACAGACCTTATTGCCTATGAAATTACTCAAACCCTGAAATAATTGTATAATCTTACTTTCCTCGCTTCTGAAGGCTTCAGTATTGCGATTTCTTAATATATATTTTTTGTTCGGAGAACATAACTTGCATATGTGGTTTTAAATTCAACGTTTATAATCTTACTTTTAATTTTAAATATATACTTTTATTAAATTATTTCTTTATGATTCTTTTATGCAGTTCCTATGCTCACAATAATTTATGTATAGTTCATTTACGTTAATTGTCTTTTGTAACCAAACTCTTACAAAACGTTCTTAAAGCATCTTAAATAAGCAATTTTTTTTCTTTACACATAAATAACAGCATAAAAAAAAAATTTACATGGTAAAAAATTTGTTAAATTTTACAAGCGACATCTCCATTCAGAACAGCCCATCTTCAAGTTACCTTTGGTCTCTTTTTACAACGAGTCCTGGGGCTCAATCTTCGATGTAATAATAAGTTTCCATTCACATGTAAATTATCTCATTTTCGCAAAAATGGTTACGCACCAGGCCTCGTTTTGAAAAGGAGGCCAAAGGTAATTAGGAAATGGCTTATTCTTTAAACATCGTTGTCTCCTTTTAAGGATGGACTAACTTTATAAACACAACTAAAATAATTCAGCTATAATAATAGTTAGGATAAATATTCTCATTACTTTCTATTTTTAAGTTGGACGGCTTTGATGATGTGTGGTTAAAAAGTTGGCCAAACATCACCACAGCTGTGTTGCACTTCCCTTTTAAATAAGCGATAAGCTAAGTGTTTTGAATTAAATGTAGAAAACACCACGACTCAGAAAACAAAAAGATCAAATTACTAAAAAAACTGGCTAAATTATTTAGCGGAGGTTTTCTACATTTATACAGTTGAAAGCCTCCACTCAAGCTACTATGCCATTTCTGGTCTCAAGCCCAGTTGAGAAAAGAGGAGGGTCTAACGTGAGGCTTGCGACCTCACCCTCTAACCCTGAGCCAACACTGTTAGAGAAATAGCGAGAAGAAAATACAGAAGACTGAGGAACCAGCGACGAAATGACAGCAGGGTTCAGCATGTTGCACAAATGATGTGGCTACTGAAATCCAACAGACACTCAGAAAACGGACACGCTGAAGCTTATTGGCTACAAAAAAAGTAACAGAAGTGGCCACATGGAGTTTGAGGACCTTGTACCAATGCGGAATATCACCCCAAGACATAAAAGAGATGAAGGTGTATGATCCCGATGTGCTAGGCATTGAGGAAATGCGGTGGAGTGACCGGGTTAACCATTTAGCCTTAGAGACAGCAAATATCATGTGAAGGGAGTAAGCCTGTTAGTCTATAGAATAGTTGCACAAGAACCAATCGACTGGAATCAACCAACAATCGGATCACAACTGCAAGATTCTGGTAATTCCTTGCCGAAGTAGGCGCAGTTCAAGCTTACGCACCAACTGAGAGAGCCGACGGAGAGGAAGAAAGATGGAATGATGGAAAGATCAATTCCAGAAACATAATGTAAATTGTTGGCAATACATTCTTCGACCACAAGGGCACTAACACGAAAAGCATGGAGGGTTTTATATAGATGGACACAATCTCCACACAAATATTAAAAGATCCATGTAGCTGAACCAAAAATTCCGCGTAAAGCTGTCTAACAGCTCTGAAGCCTCACAGAATAAAGTGAGTGTGAAAGTACCATAAAACGACAGTCAAGGATTGTACTGAAGCAGAGAACAGTGGAGAGGTACACGCAGAGAAGAGCAGCTATCCGATGACACCTGGAGATTTATTGCTAAAGAAGACAGAAAATAAAATATATCAGGTCGCAAGTGATTAGTTGGGGCAGGGACTGGGACAAGGCCGTTAGCAAAGGGTGCAGAGGAGTAAGAAAAAATGGAAGACACAATATGAAAAATCTCAGACTACTGCCATGACTCCAACGCGACATACAAAGACGTCAGAGAGCCTCCGAGATCATCATCAAATTCTTCAATTGCAATTAAATTCATCTAAAAAAATTCCTACTTACAAAGTCGAAAACGGATTAAAGTCAGTATCTGAACAACTGCGCACCTACCCCTCCCTCCTACCCTAACATTAACCGTAACTTGTTATTAGTTGACTGTTGTTGGGTTAGGGGAGGGGTGGGTGCGTAGTTTCTCAGATACTAGCATTGATCTCGAAAAACAGTAAATTGGATGAACATTTCGGGGATTTCATGAACCAGCTAGACTCTCATACTTTTACAACAGGCGATCATTCTCCACCACGAAAGTGACACCACAATGGACAAAGTTGAAGAGAGTAAGAAATGAGGAGGAAACAAGGACAGTGAGGCAACAAGCATGGCAATTTCTAATCCTGAGGAAGTCCCTTCAATGAAGGTTTCGATTCATGATATATCCAGATATTCAGTAGCTGACATTTTTTTCTCATACGTTACAATATCAAAGTTTCTGTCATCTTCTACAGATGTAACACGAGGAGCGTTCTTGGTTACCTCAATCATTGAAAGGTGACTTATGCCACAGTCTTCTTTTCCCAAATGAGAAAGGCAGACAACTTGAATAGCGGCCCCAAGGGTATGTCAGAGCAGGCACATTTCACCTAACAAAGGAAAAAAAGAGTGATTAGGTTTCCATTCATAATGCCTAAACGTGTAAATACCATGAGGAAGTTTTTCATCCTCCTAGAAACATAAAGCCTCTGCTTTAAAACAAGGACACATTTTATTCTGATGATTTTTTTAAATTCTCATGCAAGTTACACTCAAGTTGACAACAGAGGCTTCTTTCAATTTAAATAAATAGTGATGGTATCACCCATGAAGTCACATGTCACAGGTAAAAGGCTGACAATAATAATAACTTTAAAATAAAAGCTAGCGCTAAGAAGTCACGACGTTTCGACCTCTCTGAGGTTATTTTCAAGTGAGTAAGTTTTCCAAATCAGCATAAATATGTTGAAGCAAGTTGAAGACGATAAAATGTGGCGAACGCTAAAATATGTGAAAAAGTGTAAACAATAATATACAATGGAAGAGAATAAAAGAATAAAGAATAAACTAATAAAATAATCGTAGCCCGAATTGTTCTAAACAAATAGTTTGGCGCGAACTGAATCGCACTGTTTGTTTAGCGTTGGTTTCAGTTCTTTGATAAAAAACTATTTGTTTAGAACAATAGTCCCTTTGACAGTTGTGGGCTTGGTGGCCAAACCTTTGAACAGGAGTGAGGCTAAGGGTGACCCTGTTGTGATAGAGACCTGTATCTCGTTAGCACGATAACAAAGTAATTTGCATTTGAAAAGCAGCAACATCTCTATCATAACAAGGTCACCCTAAGCCTCACTCCTGTTCAAAGGCTTGGCCACCAAGCCCACAACTGTAAAAGGGACTATCCGTGCTATGATTATTCTATTATTTTATCCATATTAGCTGTTTTACAACCATACAAGTACAAGTATAATCCAAGTGTAACCATCTAACATGTTAACAAATCTGAAAGGTACCCTTGAAGAAGGTTTTTACCTGCTCCATCCACCCCTTTTGTTTACATGACTACTTCACTCTTTTCTGCCGGGGCTTTTGCAATTAATTTCTGGACCTTTAGGGAAAAAAAGAAGTACAAAATTAATGAAATAAAAAAATCATATGCTTCAATGTAAGAATTTTCCGTCATCATCAGCCTTATTGAAAACATGTCACCACCACTGATTGAAAAGTAGCTTCTCTTTACAATTTCAAACTGGTGATAAAAAACTGACAATAAGATTGGCTCAGAAGTTTCTTCGAGATATCTTCACATCCTCTCATCTGACCTTCTCTCATATTGTCAGTGAGTATGAACACTACTTAAGCAGTCAAGTGAAAAAGAGGCCTAAATGAATTCAGGCTTGTACAGGATTTGAACCCATGACCTCTCTGATACCAGTGCAGCGCTCTGCCAACTGAGCTAACAAGCCAGCTGGTGTTCATAACTGTGAAGATCACTTTCATATTCCTTTCCAACATGATGACCAGCTCCTAGTTGGCTTTTCAAGGAATGTTGCATAGAATACAAAAATGTCTTATAATGTTAGCCTTACTACAATATAACTGTAATTATAGGAAACTTTCCAAACAACACAATATTTAAGTTATAGTCTCTGGAAAATTTTCTGACCAGTAAAAAGGAAGATTGGTCCCTGAAATTTGACTGTAAAAATTTTACAATTACTGTAGTGCAATGATATTTTCATTTTCAAAAACGTCCTCTGAATGTCCTCCTTCATTAAATTTTGGACTAAAATTTTAAAAACCTTGTCTGATTGGAAAGTTCCCATGGCCACAAGATTTGCAATTATTCAAAATTTTAAACACACAAACCTTTTCTATAGTCTGTGATATTGCCATCTCCTGTCTCTTAGTCCTTTCCTGTTTAGTATATTCCTTAATTGAAAGTGTGTTTTGCTCATCCTCACTTGAGGACTGGGTAAGCACCAAAGACTCCAAGCTGCTGTCGCTCTCATGATCACCATCATAACCATCTGTCCCTTGTTTTTTGCGAGACAAAATTGAGCCCTCCTCTTTTAGAAAGACACTTTCATTTTCAAATTCTTCACTGCTGGTGTATCCGGTGTCAGGATGACCTTTACCTTCCGCTGCTGGAGGGTTTGTGTCAACGTCACTTACAAGATGACGATTAATATCATCTGAGGTTGTCTCACAAATGTCATCATCAGTGCACAGGGAGCCCAAACTATAAAAACATTGTGGTTTTGACAATGTAATACCACACAATATACAGTGCACTTCAGATTTTGATGCCTGAGCAACAACATCATTGGCATCAGAATTCTTATGATTACAGGTTACTGGCTCCTTACTGGGAGATTTTCCATCCTTTTCAGTAGACGATGGTGTCGTGGACAAATGTGCACCTTCATCACTGGCATCACAATTGGTACAGTGACAGTTAACCGGCTCTCTCTTGTGAGATTTTACAGCTCTTTTTCTGGGTGATCGCATTTTTCGTTCACTCTTGCTGATGCTGTTGTCAGATGAACAACTGACTTCCTTGATAAGTTCCAATGGGCTAGATTCTCTGGAGCCTGCACTGTTTCCACTAAAACAATCAGAATTGTCCCAAGACAAATCCATCAATTCAATTTCATCAACTTCCCCATTATGAGATGCTGCTAATTTTTGGGAAGTTCTAGGAGCTTTGTGCTCTACCTTATCTGTATGGGAGCCATTAGTCTGCAGAGTTTGGCGTAAACTTGTATAAGTTGTTGTTGATGCCAACTTTTCCCAACTCTGACCTCGCCTACAGGTGTGACCTCCAGTGGGAAGAAAAGTTGCAAATGACGAGCAATGTTCTGAAGATACATGTGAATTAGTCTCAATGTCTCTAAGAGTTAAAAAATATGGAAATCGTTCACAAGACGCTCTGGAAATTTGTTCATCCCATTTAACTTGATAGGGCTTTCCTCTTTTAGCTACATCTGCAGGCAAGTGAATTGTACCAACTTTTGACTTAAGCTCAGGTGAAAGTACACTATTTCCTGTCCTTGCTGATCTGTTTTGAGCAACTTGTCCATTAGCCAGTGGAACCTTTATATTTGATGTAGATATTGATTTACCCTCACTTTGTACATGCTTGCAACTTTCCTCACCATTTAATGGCAAAGGTGGGTCTGTCTCACACAAACCACCAGTCTTAGCTTGTTCAATTTGTTCATCCCATTTAACTTGATAGGGTTTTTCTCTTTTAGGCACATCTGCAGGCAAGCACATTGTACCAACTTTTGACTTAAGCTCAGGTGAAAGTACACTATTTCCTGTGCTTGCTGATTTGTTTTGAGCAGCTTGTCCATTAACCAGTGGAACCTTTGTATTTGATGCAGAAATTGATTTACTCTGACTGTGTACATGCTCACAACTTTCCACAACATTTGATGATAAAGGTGGGTCTGTCTCACACAAACCACCAGTCTTAGCTTGTTCAATAAGTCCACCGTCCCTGCCTTTTAGCCTGTACTGTAAAATGAGTTCAGCTTTATCTTTCTCCCAACCAACCTGCTTTTCATGGACAGATTGAGAAGCAAACAGCACTCTTGGTTTTATCTTTTTGTCATTGATTATTTTTTTCTTTTTTGGCTGAGGAACCTTTTGCTTCAGGCTGTGATCAGCAGAAGTCAAGACATTTGGCCATGTGTAGTTTCCACGACACTTTTCTGGGATGTTTACATACCTTGATTTGACAGGAGAAGATCTAAATGACAGCTGTGGTTGACTTGTGGAATTTGAGGGAGTAAATGTCAGGCCATTTGGAAATTCCTGGTCATAAAAACAACAGAATATCAGATACAATTGATAATTCACAGGTATGAATTAAATTCTATCCTCAGTTCTGTTTTTCCATTTTGCTCTGTGTGAAGTTTCATGCCAAATTCTAATGAATGAATTTGCTAACAGGTTGCAACTCTGCAATTTTTTTTTATCTCAGTCAATGTTACAGCAGGGTTCTCTTGAAGAGCAGCAGGCTACATGTATTTACAGGATACAATACCTCACTAAAAAAATAACTACAACAATCCAATAAACAAACAAGAATGTCAAACAAATGTCTGACACTCATCTGGCCAGGCACAGCATTTAGGCCTCGGGGTAATTAATTTATCCCCCTGGGAATATGAAACATTGTCAAGCAGGAACAAGCAGGAATTAAGAGAAGAGGAAAGTATCAACCAAACATATTGCTTAATTCAACATCAAATTCTCTATATCTAGAATCGTAAACTGTCAGAGGAGTCAGAAAGGGTTGAATCAAGCAATAACTAAGAGCCAGTAGTTATCAATCTTCTTATCACCTTTCTACTTAGCAAGAGATAGGTATTGTCATGAGAAATCCATTAATGTAACTCCTGGAAGGGAAGGGTACACAAAAAACCCAGGAACCATAATGTATTTTTTAAATTTTTGGACTGGTTTAAGATCCAGGCACAATTGGAAAAACAAAACATTGGCAAACAATGCAGCACTAAAACTCCATTATATGTACTACTGTCCAATGCAGCAATTCAAACTACATTCATTTGTAAAATTTTTACTTTTTTTAACCATCATTAGTTTTTCTTATAAATATTATGAGGCTTATTAATTCTTTCCTGTTTGATTCTGGATATCAGATGCAAAATCAAGACGTTACTTTTTCTGAACCCTTTGAGCACTTAATTACCACAAAGTTTACAGACACACCTGTATCGCACATTGAGGTCATAAAAATAAAGGAAATGATCACCAACTACAGAAGTTCTTGCATGATTGTTAAACAATTTTTTTTCTTATCAGCACTTTAGGTACCCTGATGCAATGGTGTAAAGTGTTCACCTTTGTAACTAGACTGAATTTAGTCAATGGGAAACTTCGTCTATTTTCATACTAAACATCAAAACTGCCTCATTAAAATTTGCATTGTTTACATTTCATCCTATTGACAATAAAGAACAGCTGAGAATTGCCTCTTATTATTCTAAGATAAGCTAGCATGGCATCTTAGCTTTTGTTCAGCTGTTTTGTGACATAAGTATTAATAATGCTCTGGGAAGGTCTATAAAATTATACATTTTCTTAACCTTGAGATAAACATGAAGAACAATGAGTAGCAACAGAGACATTGTTTCTGTTATTTTTGTTCCCAAAATGAAAAATAACAAACCACAATTTCTGACCCACAGGAAGCAGTGACCACACATTGTGAATGGCACTGCAGAAAATTAATAATAAATAGGCTACAAAGGTAAGCAGCTTAGCTAAAATTTTTAAGGGATTAAATAAATACATTTGGCACCTACTAATTCATTAGGTTCAAAATAAAATAGCATCAAAATAGGGCATGCATTTTGATAAACTTTTGCTTATTGAGTTGGAAGAGTAATTAAGCCCCCAACACTTGATTAAGCTCTTGATTGGATTTGGAAATATTCGAATCAATTGAAGTTACATGTAGCTATTTATACCAAATTTATTTCTACCGAGAACAACCCTGTGACAGTTTTTAAAGTTGGACTAAATAAAGGTGGAGAACTCTCGAAATCAGAACTTTTTTTTCAACCACTTAGCCCATTTTATGAGTTCAAACTGCAATTATGTTCTAACACAAAAACATGATTATTCCTGAAAGTTCTAAACACCTCAACTCATATCACAAAAATTCAAAATATTACAGCTAATTGATGCATTCCTTAGTAAGAGAATAAATTTCAAGTTTTGTGTCAGCTTTTATCATTTCAGGATCAGTTACAGATGTTCACTTAAGTAAAGTTTATAGCTAAAAATGGATCATAGCCTGTAGTAAAATGTGCTTTGCTTTTCCATTAAAAGTTTCTCAAATCTGCAGTATTATGCACATTTTTATGCATAATTTGGCTTGCAAGTCGACCCATGTAATCAGACCATTGATATTTACTGCATATTTTATCATACTTTATGTACTTGTTTATTTATCTCCTAGGTTATAATTTTTGATGGTTTGGGTCAAAGCATGGCAAAAGAACATTCATTATCACTTTTATCGTGAGTTATCTTAAAGGGACTTAAAATGTAGAACAACCTCTTGAGAATCAAAGCAGACTGGGTGAAATATAAACTTTGAGAAAATTTGCATATCTATTTGGCAAGGAATACACAAGATGGTTGCTTGAATTGTTAACAGATAAAATCGATTCAGAATGGACGATTTTTCTAGTAATTATTTTGCAAATGCAGCAAACGATTTTTTCTTCACTTTGTAAACTGGTACTCGTTTTCCACAATCAGACCTTCGACAAAAAGCCCAATTACAATATTGTCTAAATTCAATACTATTTTCAAAATATAAACACATTTGCATCTATTAACAGAGTTCACAAATTAGTGTGGGCATATTGTGAGAAAGTCAGCGATCGCTGTCATAGATTTCTGCGATGCCTGTAGAGACTGTATGACAATGGAAGCGGCAAGAACGTACACTTCACCAAAACGTTTATTAATAATTTTATTTTCCTGCGTGATGTTTAGAATGATATCAGCAGGTGGAAGGAAAATGAATTGTTGGTGCCAAAAATGAGAAGACAATGAGACGGTTCATTGTTTACGTCTAAACTGAAGAGATCTTTTCGAGAAAACTCAAAGTGACGTTTTAAGACTTTTAGCAATTTTAATATGAAACACCGAATCATGTGGTAACCAGAAATCACCTGATCGGGTCTATGTGTCTTCCATAGTATTTGCGAGTACGCAAAAAATGCAAATTTTAAAACCGCAAAACGGAAACTCGAACTTTCTTTGACTGTTCTCGACTAGGTAATCGCAAATAAAACATAAGTCAATATTCTACGGCGATCAAGCTATCTAATTTCTTGGACGGAGATAGGATCTAGATGACCTCATTCGTAGAAAAAGCGAGCCAGCACAACATGAATATTTAGATTTGATTATAAATAAAACAGAGGGGAACAGGGATTGTTTGCTTACACACTTCATAAACAGTTAGGTTTTGGGAAGTTTTCGAGCAACTCCTGTCTTATTACACAAGGTTAATCTATCTAACAAGTTAGCGAACACGACATTCCGCTTTCAGCCCAGTTGTAAATTTCGCCGTATGAATAAAACAATAACACTTGAAATCAAAATGCGTCCAATGCTTTCAACGGTTCATTAATTCGATGAAAGAGAAACTGCGTCAGGGAAACCAACAATATTCAAAATAAAAAATATTCGAACTGACCCTGTTGCCGAAGAGAAGAGTTATCCTAGGCGAAGGACGACGACCTCTTGTTTTGATAAAAGGCCTGTGGTTAACTTTTCCTCTTCGAGGTTTATCTCGGACCATGAGGAGAAGAGCGAGAACACACACCACTACCGCTACTAACACCGGCAAACAGTACACATCTGTAATAAAAACAACAAAGAAAATCACATTTAAGTCGACTGGACGATCGATCCCCACGTGTAGCGGCGTTTGCGAAGTCCCCGCGGAATCGGTGAAAGGACCCCGAAAGTTTCACTAGCAGGTGGTGAAACAGTGTCACTGAATGTGCTCTTCGATGGAAGCAAAACATAATAATTCAACATTATCGACGGCTTACCAGTGTTTAGAACTCTCACAACCCACATAGCAAATCCTCTAACGACGACGAAATGAATCAAAGATGTGTGAAAGTGACAACGCGGGAGCTTTGCTCGCGCGCGAGAACAAAGAATCGCCGATCAACTTCGATTCGGAGGACGTGTACAAAGTTGAACATGACCAGGGACGGGAGGGTCTCTTAGCTTACAAAAACAAAATTTAGCAATAAAAATTATATCAACACAACATGAAAGGACAAAATCTGCAGTAGACGACACATTCTTATGCCAAAAAAGCTAAAATCGGTCGAAAGAGTTCAAGTCATGCTTAAGAAATTTTAGAGAGAAGAAAAATAATGTTTGATTACTATCCCCTCCTCCCCAGGAGAGATTCTCGACAGCAGTGTCCAAATAGACCTATCGTGATGTCACGCATGCTGTGCTTGTTTACTATTCGTAACGCTTTGATTGGGACCATGTTGTGTCAGTAAAGGCGATGAGACTTAATTTAAGCATCAATATCAGCACTACATCAACGTAACTGAGAGAATATCTACAAAAATAGAGGATAAACTGGCGAGGATTCTTCAAAATTTAAGTGTTTCTCTTTCTGTATACGCTAAGGGAAGTGAAGAAACTAATGCCTACGGGACAAACAAAAGGTTACACGCACTATTTCCTCTTGATAGCGTGTGATAGTCTCTTAGGAGCTCAGCTGACGATCTGAGGTCGATGGTCAATAGAATGTACAATTCTTTTAACAGTTATATTTTGAGGACATATTTATAGAAATATTTCGATACGATTGAAATTGGGCTTTCAGACTGTGACATTTTTGAGAACATTCTTTATTCTTGTTCTCAACTTTTCGTAACAACCTTCGTCGAAAAACAAAGGCTCCGATCAAATCACATCTGACATGAACTGCATCAAGAATAACTTCTTACAAAGTGAAACCACTAAATAGTGAGTGACGCCTATTGAAAACAACAGTGAACCCGAATTAGACTTCTTACCCCGATTACGTTCGCCTGCGGGCACTTCAAAACGATCTCTAACTGCACGTACATTACACGTACACAAACGGGCGGACATTGCATATCCGATTGAGATGTCTGTTCGTTGGGAGACGTGCATCTTGCGTAAGATGTTCTGCATGACAATTACACCCAAGCGCACACACACCCTGACTATTCCATGATATTTTACTTCTATCAACTCAAATTACACTGCAGTTTGAAAGTTAAATTAAGAAAATCATGATTTCGCAAAGTGAGCCGGCAAATCGCCGTTTTGAAAAGGACAAGGAAGTTGCTTCCGTTAAAGCTGCGCGAAAAGCTTTATAGAGCGCTTATTTATTGCTCCACATTGTAATTACTGTGCCGAGTCTTGGCAATAATCATCATCATCATCATCATCATCATCATGTTTATTTGTTCAAGCAGGTTGAATTTATTGGCAACTGTATAAGCTGATGTGGACCTGCTTTTTTCCCACCCAACCCACCCCAGGGAAGGACATCCAGCACACAGTAATCTCGTGCGTGGGAAATTAACGTCTTTTACCCCTTACACCTTTAAGAGACGGGACCTCCGGCTTTACGTCCTATCCGAGAAGACGAAACAATGTGAGTGAAGTGTCTTGCTTAAGGACACAACGTTAAGCCCCAGCCAGAACTTGAACCCGGGCCGATTAACCCCGAGTCCAGCGCACTGACCACTGGACTACTCACGCCTCACGCTGAACAGAAAAACTCGAAAAACTGAACGAGCGGGCACTCCGCTTCGTTTACCAGGACAAAATCTCTACTTATGAGACACTAGTTGTTAAGATGGATATAGCACATTAGCAAATCAAAGACTTGCAAAAATGTTAAACACAGTGTTTGGATTAATTGGGAATGGAAACGCACCTACAAGTATTTCCGAGTTACTGACGGCACGTAATTCTAACTATAATTTACGTGGTGATGCTATTTCAAAATTACCTGAAGTAAATTCTACAAAGTACGGCATCAAGTCATGGCCAGGCTGCCCGACTATGGAACACTATCCTAATCGTATATGTGCACGATCCTTCGCAGTAAAGCACTATTTAAGCAATAGTGAAAATCAGACCTGAAAAAAATTCAGGCCTGTACGGGATTCGAGCCACTGACCTCTGCGATACTAGTGCAGCGCTCTACCAATTGAGCTAACAAGTCAACTGGGAGCAGGCCATCAAATTAATTCGACATAAACCCGTAGATGATAAATCAAACAACAAACATATGAAATACATATATATGACTTTGGCTTGTTAGCTCAATTGGTAGAGCGCTGCACTAGTATCGCAGAGGTCAGTGGTTCGAACCCCGTACAGGCCTGAATTTTTTTCAGGTCTGATTTTCACTATTGCTTAAATAGTGCTTTACTGCGAAGGATCGTGCACATATACGTTTCATAACCGCAGTTCATATATATGTATTTCATATGTTTGTTGTTTGATTTATCATCTACGGGTTTATGTCGAATTAATTTGATGGCCTGCTCCCTGTTGGCTTGTTAGCTCAATTGGTAGAGCGCTGCACTAGTATCGCAGAGGTCAGTGGTTCGAATCCCGTACAGGCCTGAATTTTTTTCAGGTCTGATTTTCACTATTGCTTAAATAGTGCTTTACTGCGAAGGATCGTGCACATATACGTTTCATAACCGCAGTTCATATATATGTATTTCATACTATCCTAATCATTTAAGAAATGTCGATGGCTACCGCAGTTTTAAATGTGGACTCAAAGGGCTCGAACTTCCAAGTTTATAGTCCCTTATTTGCAACTTAACTTGTATTTATTTATTTTTCTTTTACTATAGTTTTATAATTTCTGTAGCTCCATATACTATAATCATTTTAAGCACTTTTATATAGTTGTAAGTTCATAGACCTTATTCGCAATTTAACCTAGTTTCTATAAGTTTGATAGTTCTATAGTTTTATGCAGTTCCATAATACTAAATCATTTTGAACATTTTTAAATAGCTTCTAGGTTTATTTATCTATTTTTACTTTTGTGACTGACCTGTAAACTAGCTTTATATAGCTAAGTGTCGGCCTCGCTAATAAAGTATGTATGTAAACCCCTCATCGACGCCGCACCACAGTTCCTATACAAACTTACCCCTTTCAGTTCCTTTGACGATTCCATGGTTTTGTAGCCATCGACAATTTTTCAAAGGACTGTGTAGCTTTGAAAATCACTTGGCGTGTACAGGTATATCAATTACGACCTCCTGATACAATTAGACCTCAGAGTTTGAAGAGCCGCATATTGACGACTTTCTACGGCTTCCCTCTTTGGCAGCAGCCATTCACAAATTTGACCCTAACTTTGGACATCTCGAATTAATTTGGCCAAAAAGGAAATATCCCAGGCCAGAGTACCATTTAGCTCTATAGGTTTGAGAAAATCAAGTGTAGGTATGCGTTTTGCTACTAAAGCAAACACTCCTTATTTTAATAAACATGGGTAATCGTGTAAAGAGGACCGCGTAAAATTGAAGATTGATGTCACTTGTATTCTGGAATGTGTTAAATTTCTTCTCGATTAAAAACGCACGCCGTTGGGAAATTTCAAATGAGGCCATTTTTAGTTTTCAGATAGCGACAATGAACTGTACTGAAAACGCACGAATCAGCTCTAGAAAATGTTACTTTTGAAACAACAACGCCCAAAGCAATCGGAAACTAATCCTGATGACTGAAAACCATTCGCCTCAGGGAAATTACAATACTGTAAAGCCATTAGTTGCAAATAATTTTTCTTGGGTGCAATTACCCTCGGCCTCAGCCAATCAGCAGTTGGCAATTTTTCCCTCTATGACTTATTTTTTATTTGACACTAGATACAGAGTATAGAAAGGCGAACTGAGAACAACAGAACTTTGCGGCTTGCCGTAAAAGTCATGCAAAGCCCCTGGTAAAACAATCCAACACGTGCCAAAGTCTGAGCAAATTTTATTTAATTACCACAAAAAGTACGTACTTCTTTGGTCTAAAACTTACAGAAACTGATATACTGACTATCACATACCAGAATATCTCGTACTGAAAGGCTACCGAGCCTAAATGGGAAACAACATAACTACCCAGTACTAGTTGGAGTTTCTCTTTAGGGTACAGAAAGTGGAGAGAGGTTTAATAAAGAGTAGGGAGGAAGCTTACTGGATATTTGTGGTTCTACATGGGGCGCTCACTGGAGGTGTTGACTAACGGAGACGGGGCTACACTTGTATAAACAGTTGAAGTAAGACAAAAACAACAGAACGAATCAGGCAACTTTTCGGCCTCTGAGACGGCGAAGTCTTTTATTTCTTTCGTCCACCACGTTCTTTGAGTTGTAGCTGCACTACACTGGCTGGAGTGACATTGTAATATGCCAACGAGTTGGAATCTTTGATGAAAATTCCCTAAGAGACAAAAAGACATATTTGAGGTTTTTACAGAAAATGAGAGACGAATTGGCACATTGAAGTTCGTCCTTTGCCAAAACTTTGGATAGATGTGGTCGAAAATAGAGGGAAATTATTGCAAGGTTGACAAAAACCTCGCTGCTTTAAACCGTCTGATCTGCTTTCATCCTTAGTTCTATTCTACTCTGCCACTAGGAATATTGAAAGATAGACTAACAAACACTTCTCTTTCCCGTCAAAATTGCTAAATTGTAACGCTGATATGACCTGTCAGATGTATGCAACACAAAAAAATCGTGTTCAAATTTCTCCCGTGCTTCACAAAAACCAATGTACAAAGAATGAAACAAAAAACAGAGCCCCAGTAAGCACTTGACCTCAGAAAAAGAAAGAAAAGAAAACAAGCGAAAACAGTGGACCTTTCCGGCCGCATTCTCAGCCAAAGTAAACAACTTAACTCTTCGGCGACTTGTTTCTGACACGAATTTCAGAATAACGAATTGAATGAGAAATTGAATGAGTAAAACAGTTCAAGGGAAGTGAAAGCAGCCATCTTAACCCAATTCGCTTTTAGTCCCGGCCATGAACTGTTACGCAAGTGTTTGCTCTTTTCTCTTAAGTCAATATTTGTACTTGAGCAGACGTTAATAAATGTATGTCTAGTCGTAGGCGGATTGTCAACGCGGTGAATAAGCTTCATCACCGGATCAGTTTAAAGAGATAAACCTGCTAATCTATCGCCTACTAAAACTATTTGGGAGGTCGCACGAGACTTCGTGACTTTCACGTTACAGTTGTCAGATGTAAGGGCGTGCATGGCGTATATGGTCAGAACGTGGAGTTTAATAATTCTACTGTAATTTATCCATGAAGATTTTTAAGAGAGGTCAATAGTTCGCACAAAAAAACAATATGGAAATTTTTCTTGACTTTTGCTTGAATCTACTTAAAAGCTGTGACCCACGAGAGCACCGTGCACATTAGCTAAGTAATCTACTAAAAAAACACTCTAGGAAAACCTGATGCAGCAGAATTTCACTAAAAACCCTGTCATATCCTTGGTAACGGTTACCTTATTGAGTTATCTACTCTAGCAAATTTCCTTGTCATCACTTCTTATTCTTGAAAGGTCTCCTCGTCGAAAACCTGGTATTAGACGAGCCAACTTACCCAAGAGAAACTTGATTTTCCATCTATGCAGTCAAGAAAAACTTGCTCGTGTATAAACTAATAACTGTTTTCCTACTGTGTCTAGCTATACAGAGATATTGAAAAAACTCTCACCCCAAGCTGTAGTTTCTGCTTTCCAGCTGGCATACCAGTAATCTCGTGCAGTTTAGCCTTGATGACAGAAATCTAGCGAGAAATAAACAAAACAAAATAGCACTGAAAAATTGTTACGAAAAATAGCAAGGTGTAAGAAATTAAAGCGGTCAGGAAAAAAAGATGAAGCTAGCACTGGGAAAGCTGAGGTTTAAATTTACAGGGTCTACTTCCCAAAATAGTCCTTTTGATGAAAGCTAAGTTTTCGAATTATTCTGAGTTACTTTGCCAGCTTTCTCGCGCGGACATGCACTTCTCTCGGTACCAGACCCACCCTTCACTCACCTGATCCGTCAACGGCAAAGTAAGACGAACTGTGCTGCCGTCCAATTTCCACTCGGACTTATCGGGCATGTTAGGGATCTGGACACCAAAGGTGACCGGGTTAGGGTTGGAGGAAAGGAATTGATCCTCAGGAACAAGATTCGCTTCAGCCGGCTCAGTTCTGGACTTCTTACCAGCTGCGTCATCTCCGTCCATATCTCGCTTATTGAGCGGGGGAGGTGCAACAGGCGGACTGGGGTTAACAAACGGTGGGGGCGGCATGCGCGGGAGACCGCCCGGGGGTGGAGGGGGCGGTATACCTTAAGATAAAAAATGAAAGTAAGAAGTTGTTGGAAGGTCTTTAAGAGTAGACGGAAAACAAAGGCTGGAAAAAAGAAGAAATCAATGCACACTGTACAAGACAGACACCTAGAGGTGCTTTCATATAGCAGTCTCACAAAGGTAGGGAAAAAGAAAGAAAAGTGAGCAAGCTTTCATTAGCGCTCCTGTGAGAACATCTCGTGAAGTCTGGAAGAGTCAGGTTGGCCCGTCTTGCTTGATAGCAGGAGGTTTAAACCTTCCATGGGTCTCGCGAGTGCGATATTCTAGTGAAGCAGCGCTAATGCGAGCCCGCGAGCACGCTATCACAGAGTTATCACAGAAAATGTGTCAATTACTGACTGGTGGTTTTAATAAATGCGTAATGGAATCGAGTAATGGCTTTCGTTCACCTGAACGATCAAATAAAGCTCAGTCGCTAAAAATATTTAAGAAAGGATCAAAAATAGTTGTAGATACCGAAGATTTTCACGCGTCATGAACAACAAATCAGAAAAACGTAGATTGTAATTCCTAAACATCTCATTTCTGGAAAATCGCCCCTGGACAGACGACTTGGTACTTTTTTTGGATGCTTTGCTCATTAAAATTCACTTCAGTAATCAATGGTGCTTACCCATAAACTGTGGGGGTGCACCAGGGGGAAGCATGGGTGGAGGTGGCGGTAGATTCATCATCGCGGACATAGGGGGCGGAGGTGGCGCTCGTGATGCGGCCATCGTACCCAGGGAGGGAGGGGGCGGGATAGCTGTGGTCGGTGGTAGCGGGGCATCGGGAGGTTTATCTTGCTCTGGTACCTTTGGTCCGATTCGTTCTCGTTCTTCTGAGGGCCTGAAGGGCAACATAAGAACTGGGAATAAGTACTTACATGTATGGCCACTGTCGCTTCGAAGAACACGATATCAGCAAGGATCCATGTGACCATGGCTGAACCGTTTAGTTAAAGCTGTGACCCAGACTTGAAAATGTTCCTTAGTGTTTTTTTCCTTGACGGTCCTCTTGGCCGACCAAATTAACAATAGCTCGGATATTTGTCCGCGGAGATTATCTTTTACGAGATGAGGATAGTTTTCCGAGAGCGAAGTTTGAAGAAAACTGTGAGCTTAGAGGAACAGATAATGTCCAAGGACAAAGATATGAACACATGTTCGCGCCAACTGGAGGCTACTCTGTTTAACATCCTTTTAAATATTTTTCGATGCGCGGGAAAAATGTCTACCAAAATCCCACATTTTGCTGAGTGGGATGTTTATTTGTCAGTGTTATCTGGTACGACTTTCGTAAACAAACAAACATGTCCAATCTCCTGTAACGATGGCTAAACGCTGTCTCTTCCTGAATTAAAAGTTTGCTAACGAACGCTTTTATCGTGTTAGAGGTAAGGTGTGAAAATTGGGAATATCACTTGACGTATATCCTCGCCTTTTCACCAGATTTAACTTAGGAATATTCGGTCTCGCAAAGACCAATCGCACGCGAGCAAAAATATTCGATGGATTATTATAAGTAATCATTGGATGAGGTTGAGCAAGATTTCATGAATTATCAAAACCGAGGTCTGAGGTATCTGCCGAGGCCAAAGGCTTCGGCAGATAACACAGAAACGAGGTTTGATTCGCTCACGCAAACTGTTGCCTCTTGAAACAACTTAGATGTCCGCTGACGGAAATCTTGCGCAACATGGAGCACAGAGTTAAGACTTAGTTCATACTCACGTGAGTCCCTTCGATTTGTGTATGGCCTCGATCTGTTGTTCAATTGTCACGCCTTGTTGAGCCAAGCGTGACGTGGCCGCCATGGAAGCAGTGTGACCATCCCATGTGACCTTCTCTGGTTTTCGGATGTCTTCTTCCCCGATCTTCTTACCGATGACAGTTTCTTCGTCACCAGCTCCAAAGATGTCGGTACGGCGCTCGGCCAGCTGCTTTAGACTGCTTCCAATTGACATACCTGGCAGACAAATGGAAGTATGCTTTAGGCATCCAAAGAAATTCAAAATGGCCAGAATTTAGCAAAGACTTTGTCTAGACTTTGTCATGGTCAATAAAACACACAGAGAAAGAGAGAAGACGGAGAGGTTAAAAAAGGAGAAAACAAAAAAAAAAAAGACTAGCTAACAACTTGGACGGAACAAGCTTGACAAACTTCTAGACGCCAAAGATCAAACGAACGTTGATTCTACTGAAATTGTTTTGGGCTCTGGAATTTCACCGAGACGTCTGCTCCGTGAGATCTCGCTCGAGAAAAAAAAATTGCCTACTTTCCAAACTCGTTTTCGACTCTATGCTCTTCGTAATCATATTGTTTTCAGGCACAGTAATTAATCTGAGATGGCCTCACAGTGCCTTCACACAGGCGTCTCAGAAAACAGACTTCCAGTCAATAGTCTTTTCTAAAAACTAGCTTTAGTAACACGACCTTCCCCCTTCCCCTTCTATTTTTCTTGTTTTAACCTCATAGCGTATTCACACCGAGCAGATTGAATGACCAATAGCAATTCTCTTACCTTCGGCAAACACTTGTTCCTGCTCCTTCTTCTCCTGCATCACCCTGTCTCTCTGCTCCCTCCAGCGTGGATCCAACAGACTAATCTTCATGTGCTCAGCCATGTTCTCTGCAGGGACCCGCTCGCCTGTGATTGGCGAGATCAGGAACTTGTCCGTCTGTGCCAGGGGTGCAGGCGCTTTAGGAGCCTTAGGATCATAATTTCTCCGGATTTGGATGTTCGATCCAGGGGCCGTGGGAGGTAGGGGCGGTTTGGGGCCGGGCTCCAAGGGGATCGGTGGAAGAGGTACCTCACTGATGTCTGTGCTTTTCTAGAAGATTAAAACAACATGGCCGTCACGGTCTTTGCAAAAGAGTCATAAACAATAAAACAAACACACTAAACGCTTTGGCGGACAACCTCGTATGTGAACAACTCTTCTCCCATTCTCCTTCACAAAGTCTTGTTTCAATCCCCGTCCAAAATTTGATATTTGAACGAGCTCATAAGCGGATGCCGACGAGGGTGTAGGTACCATGTAGATTGATGAAAAGGTACAAGCACTGTAGGTAGTAACTTAAGATAGGATTGTCTTACCCCAGTTGGCTCCTTCATAGGAGGGGGAGGTGGAGGAACTTGTAACAATGGCGGCTCTGGTTCATCGACTTCCATCTCCACATCCATGTTGACTTCCATATCATCTGGCGTAGGACCATCATCCTACAAACAGTAATGATAAACTTTTCAGTTTTGGCCTCGAAACGAACATGAAACATTAAAGCAACTATCAAATTTAAATTTATCACAACCTACACACCTGAACTTGTTCATAGCGCTCCTGCGCCAATATCCTGGCTCCAAGCTGTTCTCTACTTACTGGTGGAGGCAGGTTGGCTAAAATAACACAACACAAGGATCTTAATAAATAGAAACAAATGTTTTGACAGAGTAATGCTTAGTTGCAGGTGTAAATGGTGCTTTTCTGTGAAGGTTTTTGACAGCTTTCCCCTTCAGCAGCTGTGAAACTAGGACAACTGCAAATTGTAGCTGTCTCTCCTGACAACCTAAAAACAGCATTTTTTCAAAAACATTACTCACTTCCTGTGTCTCTTACATCAAACCATGAACACGATAACTCTCAAAATCTGAATGTTAAATCTCCCTTCTAGCTACTACATGTTTCCCTGTAAATTAGTAAGACAATTTGGTAGTACACCTGTACATGTAGATCAAGATAACAAATTCTAACAGACGAGTTTGAGTAATGGCTCCTAACCTGTTTGCTGGATAATGTATGGATACCAAAGGAAGAACTTCTGTGTTCGACACTTCTGAGATTTAAAGGGTTTGACCCTCGTAGAATTGTAAAGTGAGTATATTGGCTCATATACCATAATGGCTAAACCAATAAAAACTCTTGAATTGCATTATCCAATGATCCAGTTTTTAATAATGTATGGATACCAAAGGGAGAAGTGGTGGATGTTAGACACCTCTGGGAGTTAAAGGGTTCAGCCCTGGTAGAATTGTAAAGTGAGTAACCAACCTGTTTCGTTGTCTTTGAAGTCCACCGTTTCCACCACAACAAAGTCATGCCAGTCCACTGATGCAAATGCAACTAAATTTGAAGAAGGAAAATAATCAGTTTAGGAATAGTTCATTCCCATACAATTGAGCACTGCATATCAACTTTAAGCCCGCGGAGAAATTTTAAGGAACACACACACATAGTAATTACCCCAGCTTGCAGTTCACCAAGAGTAAGAAAAGATTTCATAAACAAGAGAGGCTTTAATAACTACCACACTCAGAACAAATTACAAGTACTTCACATAAAAATGCAACAAAAATGTAAAATTCTTTGAAAAAAGAACTTCATGACCACAGTTGGATCTAGAACAGAAACCAAATGCTCAAAGAGAACCACACCCTCTTGGCTGTCTGTCCTTCAAACGACATGCACATGCAAATGTACATGAATATATCTTTCAAAGAGTCACATAATAATTATGAGTGAGTTGCACTGACTTGCAACTTTCAAGGTGCATCAGAATTGTGATCATTCTTGCAAAAGTTTACAAAAATGTTTCCATATAACAAGCTATTCCTGTCATTTCCCAAGTTTCAAAGATTTTGAGTTTCATGTTGCTTTCTAAAATATACCGCTATTGTTACTCACAAAGATACCAACCTCTTTCTTTTTCTTTTTCATCCTCCAATTTCTTTTTTTCTCTCTCTTGCTGCTTAATCCACTCCACACGATACATGACACGATCCAGAATCTAAGAAGATGCAAAGTATGTCAGCTACTCTGAATGATAACTAGAATACAAAAAAACCTTGTCCACAGACAGACTGACAGTTTTCTATTAATTACACCAAGACAGCCCACTGATGTATTGAATATGCTAGTGAATATAACTGATTATATATGAGGGGAGCCTGTCTCCTTTCCAGTTTTTATGTGGTACATAGAAATGTAGTGTATCATAAAAATGTACCCACCCAACCCCCCCCCCCCCCCCCAAAAAAAAAAATGTACAATATGAAAGAAAGTTAACTTTCAGACATTTGAACTACATATTCCTGGGTGGAAGATTAATATATTGACTACTAATTTTCACAAACGAAAGAGGATTACAATTCACTTAGCAACAAATCATTGTTAAAAAATTGATATAAACTCTATTTAAGTGTAGTAGACTTCTGTGATACCTCTTTGGGTTTGTAGGCATCCTTTTGCAACTTCTCTTTGATATCACTTGGGGGAATTAAGACCTGATGAGATGAAAGATTTATTGAACCTGGTTACAACACCTACTGCAGTACATGATTGTGTTTGTGTGAAAATAGTGTGAAACAAAACATCACTAAACAAGTCTCACCTTCGTATATTGTTCCACAAGCTTGGTGAAGTAGTTGAACAAACTGTGCTGTGGCCGTAAGAAGTCAAACTGATAGTTTCTCTGCAATAAAAATGACGATTGTGATTGCAAGTCACAATGGCTGTTTCAAAAAGCAATCTACATGTACAACTGTTAGATATATCATTTTCATTCTAGTAAGAAAAGTGATTCTCTCATTATCATTATCACTATCATTATCATTCACCCGCCTCCCAGTTAGCTCAATAGGTAGAGTGCTGGACTGTTGTGGGGGAGGTTGTGCGTTCAAATCCGGCTGGACCAACACTCAGGGTCTTTAAATAACTGAGAAGAAAGTGCTGCCTTTGTAATAATATCTGCAAATGGTTAGACTTTCTAGTCTTCTTGGATAGGGACGATAAATGGAGGTCCTGTCTCACAAGCCCTTGTATGTGAAAAAAAAAAAAATTGTGGGACATTAAAGAACCCACACACTGTTCGAAAAGAGTAGAGCACATAGTGCCCGGTGTTGTGGTCTATCTTTGTGTAGTGTCTATCAAATTAATGGGGGTACTGCGCCTTTGAATGTTGTATATTAGAAAGGGTGCAACATAAATCAGGAATTCATTCATTCATTCATCATTCATTCAGTGTATTTATACTGACCACTGGTTTACACCAGCCTTTTCCCTATGGATCTGCTGATTGTTCTTTCAATTGATAATTGATAATTCACTTACACTCTACTAAATGAAAAATATAATAATTTTAGCTAGTGCATATACAACTGAATTGTCTCATGATAGTAAAGTGTCTTATGGCAAACATACTTGCTCTCGGTTCATGAGATTGGTTAGGAACTGACGCCCATTCCTTGCCACAAACTGTGCAGTTAGTTTTACAATATTCCTGTGAGTTTAAAAGGGATAAAAAATGATGACTTGCAATTACCATGAAAGACCTACATCTATATCAATTCTCTACACTGTCTTCCTGTGTTTTTCCTTATTTTTGCTTTTAGAATATGGTGTTGAATCAAAAAGTATTCCCAGGTTGATATTATCATAGAATTCAATAATTCCCAATACTGTAACAGTATTCAGTACACAGATTATAGTTGAATTCAACTTTACTAATTAATACATGTAAATAACAATTTATGGTAAAATACACCCAAGGTTACCGATTTTACACCCAGAGAATTCTAAAAAAAAAAGAAAAGGAGTTAGCATATTATGAAGGTATTTTATTACTCACAGATCTAATGCAGATATGGAAGGTGGATCAGCCATAAATTCAAACTCAGGGGGAGGTTCTTTGGGTACAGGTGGCTCTGAAATTGCCACTGGTATCTGCATCAATGGTTTTGGCTGAAACCAAACACAAACAGAGTTCAAATGATGTAAATGTGAACAGTAACGCATTCATCCATCTTTGAGCACGCTCAAAAATTGACAATGGATATAACCATCTGACGTTTTACCAAGCTGCAACCATTTTGGTCACCTGGAGGCTGGAAAGATTTAGTTGACACAACTTGCTGTGCAAATCACTGACTTGAGCCCCAAAACTTTGTAATTGAAACTTTGGAGAATTGAGTATTGAGTTTCACTCCAAGACTGTCCACTTACTGTACAAGTGACCAACACAGTAGCCTGTGACAGCAAATTCTCAAGATTAATACACAAAAGATCTACACTATGTAGCTTTCATTTGGAGAATTTGCTCTCAGATCTCAGAAGTGAAAGAGTCAATAAGGGTCATAAAGATCCTTTAAAAATGTTCCTACCTTTTGTGGAACAGGAGCTGCTGGGATGACCTCCGGTTCTGATAAATAGTTTATGATCAATTCAATGCATTAAAGTATCACAAAATTTATTAATTATATTATAGCAGACCAAACTACATGTACATGTATGACAAATTAAGTTCCAAAGCAATTACAGGTCCAAATCTAGTTTGCTTTGCTGTTGTTAAAATATAATTACTGTATATCAATCTACACTGTATCACTGGGAAGGTAATAATTATTTTTCACCGATTGCGTGTTTAAAAATGCAAAAACAATTAATTTTCATCAAATGCATATAGAATATCCAATACCCAATAAAGGAAATTCCACTTAGCGTGGTTTGAAATGAGGGAAGAAGATAACTACACACTACGGCAGCAATCAGAAGATAAAACCTTATGAACTAGTTTGAAGTACAGATAAACACAAGACATAGATACACTGTACAAAAAAAAAAAGAAAGAAAGAAAATGTAAAAACAGTGGGACCACTGTGTAGGAAAAAAATGTCCCAATAATTCCAGGTAAAAATAAGTGTAGGCAGAGTTGGCTCTTCTGGAAGGAAAAAACTAAAGGGTCCACAGAAAAACCCTTGGCAACAAAGATACATGCAGGGACCAAAAAACTCAATCAATGTGAGACCCTTGCTCCAAAAATCAGACCTGGATCAGACCTGGGTCATGTCAATGGAATGTTACAGCTCTTCTTACTGCATCATCCAAGCCCTCTTCAAAAGACAAGTTCATACTGTAAATGGTTAATTCTGCATTACCGCATATCATAATATACCTGTAACACATACTGTTCATTCTTATGATCCTCTTTTTCTTTTCAAACTATACAAGTGGACCTGATGTATCATGTTCCTATCTCTCACCTTTGTCATCCTGCTCTTTAATTTCTGTAACTTTTTGTTGGAAGTATGCATGGTAGGGGTCTCCAGGATTCAGGAAATTAAACTTTGGATTGTTTATTTCATTCTGTCTGATTCGCGATTCAAATTCAGGTCCTGCAACAAATAGATAACAGTGACACAATAATTACTTACACAATCCACTTTTCTCAAAGCAGTAAAATCATCAAATGTAGTGGTTAAATTAGAATGGTGAAAAGTGACTGGAGGATGTTCTCCATATTGCAGAACAAAATAACTCAGTGCATCAAAATTTAGCTATATAATAAGGTAAAGGATACCTGCATTTTGATTGGTTCTTATCTATGATATGTTGCTGGACTACTGCATAGATGATGTCACCATCAACAAAATTTTACTTTTTTAAATAAAATAAGTGGATTCCATGTTTCCATGTGCATGTATCTGTTCAGCAATGGATCACTGATGACACCACAAGCAACTGTGGTAAGAACCACTTCCTTGTTCTGGCCACATTTCAAAATCATCAATGATCTATTACTAAACAGATACATGCCAATGCAGAATTGATCTGTTAAACAGAGAATTCTGCATGATCACCATAGAATTCTACCATCTGCAATCCCTGATCACCACAAAGGATACCAGTTGCATTTTAGAATCATGTTTTTCCCTGAACACTGTTACTGAACAGTCAGAGCTCTGTGCTGTAAAATATCTCTTTGTTAAGATGCATTTAAATCACAGAGACAAATGCTGTTCCATTGAGTGTCAAAAATAATATGGTATTACATTGTTTTTACTTTACTTTGTTCTGTGACTACTCAAGAAAACTTGTTCTCCCTCCCAACTGATCTAGTCCAAAACTAAAACCAAATGCCAGCCGATCACCACATTTCCTTTAAGTAGAGCAGGTCGGTGTGGTGACTGTATGGTTCTTACTTAGAGTTCTTCTCTTCTCTTCTCTCCTTGAGATTCTTTCCTTTATAGTGTCACATGACACCAAATCAAAAGTGGATGCTCTATTTAGGGAGTTTTTTTGTCAAACTTGTAATAACAAAGTAATTTATGGTCATCTAGCAAATCAAATACTTATGGACCAAACAAGACTCCACTCTTATCTGTCACACATTTACAACTATACACACGTGTACGATCCACACATGCAAATATAGCAAGAGTACCATATAACCCCATACATTATGTATTCCACTTCTTTGCCTTTCACGACAAAACTTTAAAAACAAAGTGTACTAGTCTGAATGCATAATTAATGTATGGGGTTATATGGTACTCTTGCCCTCACGTCTACTGTTACCGTGGTGTCGATATACTGATACACGTTTATTTTATAAGTGTTGCTACTCACCGTTCCTGGCAACAAAGCTCGCAGTCTTGTCAACGATATCTGAACCTTAAGTTAAGGTTTACATGTATTTGATATAACTACTTTGAATAAAATGCTCTCATTACCGACCAGTTAAGAAAGAGCTTTGCTTCGTTCTGAGAAATATATTTACATGTAGTCATGCACGTCAACTTGAAGTTCTGCACCACACTATATAGCAGCGTTGAAACTATCATCTGTCACAGGCCTTTTTCTGAAAGGACATAATTTTCATTTCGTTTGATCTTTCCAAAATGAAAGCAACGAGACAATATGATCAGTCTTCCTACAACGCGACGTCTAATTAGTGAAAGACGAAGTTGGAAATGCCTGACCGTATTCTCGCCATCAAGTGACCACAAAACGTGGTCTACACAAGGAAAGATACTTCTCACCTCCGGTGGAGGGTAAATAACTCCGATGGCCGGCATCCTGTGAGTGGAAGATTACTGCAACAACTCAGAACGCTATAACTCCTTCACGAGGCGGCCATCTTTCTGCATGACAACGAGGTTACTAAATTCCACACATGCATGATGTCGAGGCTATGAATAGCTGTCTTGCTCCAGACTTCTTACGAGCGAATTTCCGCTATAAATATAAATAAGGAAAATTCTAAAATTATGGGATCCGACGTTCGATTCAGAGGAAGAGGGAAAATTATCGGAAATAAGGGAGAAAGGTAGTCGCTGCATTTTCATTCCTACTAAATACATTCTTGTTAAATTCAATCAGAATACAGAGAGGTCCAGCTGAGAATGTAACAGTTTTGAATCAAGAAAACGATTCACATTTAAGTATTGAAAGCTTTATGAAAAAAAAAAAAAAAAAGTACTGTACCCTACCCGAGTTTTTATGCAACATTAGGGTCAAATAACGCACTTGACACGTTTCTTTTATCCAAGGAAGCGAAAACGAAAAATGCGTGGCTGGTTCAAAATAAATTCAATGTTTTCAGGAACCACAGTGCTCTTTCGACCGACTTCTCATCTGGCTAAAGTTTTCGAAGGTTGAATTATAGGAATATTCCTTTCCAACTATGGAGAATTCGAGTCAATGGAGGTTATTAATTTAAATTGCAGCGAACGTGGTTGAAGAACTGTATCTGGCAACTTTGCCGCGCTTTTGAGAAACGCAGGCATCAACATGGGCGGCTTATAGCAAACAGTAGAGCCACTGATGAATCAAAATGAATACATGTTTACCGCTATGCCGGGCAAAAAATGCCGACAAACAAGACGCAATTGTGATATCATTCTCTGTTCTAATTGGATAAGTAGGTCGCTAGTAAAGTTTTTTTTTTAAAGATAAATCACGACGAGTTTTTCACTACATCAAAAGTATCGAACCCCGAGATATTTTAGAAACTCTACTAAAAAATTCCTTATCTTCGGGCTTTATCTGATTATTTTGAGTGTACTTCAGACAAAGTTTTCTAACCATCACTTCCATTTTCGTGTCTTCTAGTAAACACAATGTCGTAGAGATAATTTCGAATTAGCCACAAACCGCGGAAAACAGCACGCTAAGTCAGACTTGCAAAATTTGCAACTCTAATGTTGGTAAATGCGTAGCATGTATCTACAGAATCATGCACAAGTTGCATTTTACACTTGACGATTTATTCGTTGTGCTTGATATATATTTGGTAACGGTATTGCGAAGTCAACGCGTTTGAATGAAAACCATGGAATACACAGCACGACTAATTTTGCATTCCTGCTTTTCACAAAGATTTCTTTCATTGGAGGCAAAAACGGCAGGTGTTCACCAATCTGTATAACAGATACTTGTTCCTGAATAGAAAGTGGTAAAGTGAATTAACTTTGATTGTTCGTGCCCTAATCCTCACAATTTCGTCGTAATTCGCTGTTATCTAAAGTCCTGTTCATTCTCTGTTTGCTTACATGTTATGGAGTATCACACCCTTATCAAATGAGTTTTATCTTAAGATCTTATCTTCTGATATACCTAACGTACACACTTGTCATTTGGGCTCAATAATCTTAAAGTGCTACTGAAACGAAATTTTCGTATCTGAAATATTTGCTCTAACCTGTAGTTTTGAATATGCTGATCATCATGAGATAATTTGCTTTGGCCAAAAAGAAGCGAAAGATATCTTTTTTAACCGTTCAAATCAAAAATTTTACACAAAACCATGTCCGGGCCCTGGTACCGAGCGAAATGGATTGATGACGTCACTGGTTGTGTTCAGTCCGATAGCGTGGTTTATTTCACTCACTGTTTGTTTGTATTCGGGGGCGAAGGAGATAGCAGACATTGAAGTTTTGTCAAGTGAATCTTCTTCTGAACGAAGCGAAGTTGTCTCCAGTAGCGAAGAGGAAGATGGTGGCGTAAAATGGGGTTGACAGGCCTACACGACTCTCAAGCGTGTGTTTAGAGTAGCCTATTCAAAGTTTAGCCCTCACGAGTATGTCTTTGAGCGACCGCCCTCTTTTATAAGATACAAGCGGCGGATTTTTGTATAGTTCGCACAGTAGTGGTTGTGTTTCTATTAAATGCCAGTTTTTCATGAGAATTTGCTTTATGTGTGGCACTGAGTACGCACATCAGGGATTGCGTCTTTTTCGAATCGTTTGCCTTTGTAGATGTACAGCTATTTTTTTTACTGTCTCGATCGTTAAGTTGTCTGGATTGCTTTCAGCTTGCACCACGCGCGCTGATTCGATCGTACTACAGTTCGTAGTGTTCAGTGTTCCAGCCGTTTTGGCTCGTTTTCTTTTCTTTATTTCGGTATTAAAACGACCGATTTCACGTTCATAGAAGCACATGATCGCCTTTACTGTTTCTTGCTCCGCGTTGTTAAGGATTTGCTTTCTCTCATTTTTTAAATCCTCGTCTGCTCTTATTTTGGCCCTCGCCCTATATTGTAGGGATTCTAGGCATGTTCTGCTAGGCATTTGGTACAGAGGGATTTGTTCGTTATCCTCAGACTTGCCGAGTAGATCATCTTCAGTGGCGGTGTCGTATGAGGCTTCCATGTTTTCTTCATTCTCTGAATGGCATTGCTTTGGCCCGGGGCGTTTAGTAGCCCATCTGCCGTTATAATGTCTTTCGAATTTTCTGTAGATGGTCAGGCAAGGCCGCGGTTTCGATCCTAATCTTGTGGATCTCGTCAGTTGCCGATTAACAAAATAGACTGGTAGAGATTCGTTCTCGGTATCAGTCGGGAATTTTGCTTCCTATCCAGGCGAACCTCTCGCAGATAGCCAAGATGCCGATGTGGCCGCCGATGAATAAGACAAGGATGGCATTTTGCCCGAAATCCTCTTTTTCGGCCTCCCAAAATGCAAGCCACACTCCATGCTTTTACCCTTCTTTCACAGAAGTACACAACCAGTGACGTCACAGGGCTGTTTTGGCCGCGCCAAGATGGCCGCCAATTTTGATCTCAGCCGGTCAACTTCGAATGCTTAAAAATGTACTTTCCGGTATGCGTTGGCCCAAAAAAAGTACACGGCGTTTGCAAATAACGTTCAAACTCTATTGTATTGCAAAAATCTTGGATATGAAAATTACGTTAATTTATACAGAACTAAGCATTAATCAAATGCTTAGTTCTGTATATAGACATGACTTCTCCTCAAAAAAATTTGGAACTGAAAAGAAACGCAATAAGACAACGCAAAGTTTCTAGACAAGTTTGTTTTGTAAGCCTCATCAATATTTCACTTGCTGTTTGTAATCAATACTTACACAATGTGAACGCCGCTGACTCGAAACAATCGCAGGCATCAAGGGCGTGACAAGAGTTAGCCAATGAAACAACAGGGTATTACCTCGTCCTGTTTATACGGAATACAACAGGTGAAGTCGGTCCTTTCCACACATGCTACATTCACGTTCGCTGCAAGCTTTCTTATCCTGCTAATCTCACGCATTGGCTCACACGGGCAGATGCGCCAACTAGCACTTACTAACCTCACGCAAGGGAAATATGACAGAATCTATGGTAAGTGAGCTTGTAGTTGACGTGATTTCACACTTTCTATCCGTATTCAGTGTTGACACACACTTCGCAGATACAGCTGTGTTTGGGAGGAGGTTTACACCACACAGAATGATAAATTTGCAAATTTTATTACCGAAATGTGAAATTTGTTATCAAACCCACACGAATATAACCTTTTTTTTTTATTTTAAAGCAAAATCAAGGACAGTAAC
>NC_142521.1:25090407-25117907 GCF_964205215.1 Stylophora pistillata | reverse complement strand
TATCAATTAGCACGTTCCAGGAAACCACGGCAGATCTTGAAATGGGATACTTTACACGATCTGCGGACTTCGGAAGCGAGCATTGTGTTTTCCCACCCCAGAAAAAACTCAAACGAAGTAAAATAATGAAAAACTAAATAAATAAATGAATAAATAAATTATTAAAAAAACATTCCCAGCGGTGTTTTTCTCGTCAGTATTAAACAAAGTTTAACTTCAGCTGGAACATCGCTCTTACTGGAAATCTACCCTTTGAACACCTCACTATGCACCCTTGAAAGTTTCTTTACTAGGCTGAGGGATGATGATATCACCCGTAAGTAGCGAGATGTTTTTAAATCGATGCGAACCAAATGCTGAAAGAGAGTAAAAATTGAGCTTGCCGCCATCCGTCTCGGTGCTTCAAAAAAAAAAAAAAAAAAAAAAAAAACAAGTAACGAGAAGTATTTTATATTTTGGAGCGTTGTCCGTGAAGTTTGCGCGCGTGAGCCAGTGAAGCAGTATCGAGGATTATACCACAACACTTAAATTTTTCAGCAGCCATTTAGAGGCATCGACCTCTCTCCTTTGCTGCGGTAGAACGCTATCATTGCAATCTACACAAAGTTCACGTTCTGTGGCACGTAACAGGCCATGCACACAGCAAATTGTCCATGTCGTAAACGATCAGGAGAGGACCATGTAAGCCCGGTTCAGACGCCAAACTATTCATGAGCCGTACTCAATTCGAATTTGGACCGACCTAAATTAACAGAAGTACTCTTGTTGATTCAGACACCGTTCTGTTTGGACTTTCCAGTAAAACCATTCAAACTGCTTGCAAATACACTAAAATAATGTTTGTGTTAGGATCGGCACATGAAAAGAACGGCGTCTGAATCAAAACCGTTCCAAAGGCGTTCCAAATTGATTCAGACGCCGATCTTTTCATGTACTCAATTAGCTCAATGGATAGAGCGCTGGACTGTAGTGCGGGAGGTCGAGGGTTCGAGCCCCGGCCAGACCAACACTCAAGGTTTTAAAATAATTGAGAAGAATTTGCTATCTTTCTATAACATCAAGAAATGGTTAGATATTCTAGTCTTCTCGGATAGGGACGAATAAATGGGGGTCCCGTCTCCTGCAGGGTTGGGGCAGGAGACGTTAATTTCCCACGCACGAGATTACTGTGTGATGGATGTCCTCCCTTGGGGTGAGATGGGTGGGTTAGGACAGCAGGTCCACATCAGCTATTACAGCTGCCAATTAATCAACCTGCTTAAACAAATAAATGACCTTCAACTTCAACTTCAGGTTCGGCGTCTGCACCGAGCCTTAGTCGAAACGCGAAACAACGATTATTGGGTAGTCACGCTTGTCACACAACCATGCCTATGACGCAAGGTGCCGTTCTAATGACCACAACACAAGTACAAATGTACAAAACGAGAAAATTAGATTTATAATTACCCAGGAATAGTTGATATCAGAAATGAGAGGCAAATTTGAAATTCAATTGAACTTAGTACTGCTTTGGCGCCGAAACGCGATGGAGGGAAAATCTCCCGCTCCTCGGCTAGTCATTCACTCGTGGCCAGTTATTCAAGTGTTTGCGCCCTGCCTCGATCATCAGAAGAACTGGTATGCGGTCACAAAGGAATCATGTGGAATTATTCCACGGTTCTTTGCTCAGAATATCTTTTTCAGCCGTTTTCCAGGAGAACTATCCTCCGTATCAAAGCGGGAATTGAGTGTCATGAGCAGCAATGGCGGGAAGAGGCCGTTCAATGAGTGGGTCCCAGAGAAAGGGGAGACTCTTCAAAGACAACCAGGCAAAGTGTACGTTGTCAGTTCATTTGGACTTTTTGTCGGTCTTTTGCGGCAGCGAGAAATTAGTGAATGGCTCGTTTCATCTGAATTTTTTGCCAGGATAAAGGACTACGTGAATACGGTTTGTGTTGACTCTCAAATTGGCGCTAAAAGCAATGAAGAGCAGACCATACAAAATTTAAATGCAAAAATTGTAAGTCTTGAGCTCGAACTGGAAAAATGGAAATCTACAAGCTCTGCACCATCATCACCCACATCGTTTACGAGCCCCAGCACTTCCCCAAGTAGTGGAAACTGTAATGGAACATGCTTTTCGGCAGGATCTTCCCCTAGCTCAAATACCTCTGGCTCAAGTACAGAATGTAGTAGATCCCCAAGTAGCATTGAAGAACTTACTGTTAGTCCCTTGGGGCCTATAAAGAAGAAAAAACTCATCCAGGAAAGATGTAGGACCATGTTATCATTGGTGAGTGCACTCTGTGAAAACATGAATGAATCAATGTCTTCACTTTTTGGTCATACACTCACCCATGGGTTAGAAAGTGAGTGCCAGGCAGTGAAAAACACCATTTCAGAGCTGGTTCGTGATGTAATCAAGGTTAAAGGAACCCAGAATACTCTCAGAGTACTACTAACAGAAGAAGTACATGAGGAGCTGATCAGTGGCATTAGAGTTCCAGACTGGACACTCCTATATTTGAAGCTTCTCACAAGAACCCCAGATGCTGCATGGCAGATCCTCCTTAATTAATGTCACACATTTGGGAAAAAGTAGAGTAAGTGAGCTTTTGTTGTTTTATTAGAGTTTTCTAAGTATTTTCGAAAATGTTTTGTTTGGCATTTGCTAAACTTTGTGATATCGATCTGGCAAAAGAAGTTGCAGGCTTTCAATAAACAGTTTTTAAATATTTAGTAGTCAGGTTCAATTCAGATACTTATGATTCTTTCTTGATTGGCTAAGAAGTGAGAACTGTCCAGTAAAATCTGGCAATTTCGTGTATTCTTGCAATTGGCCAGCTATCAATAACTTCCATTTTTTTTGGGACACTCAGACATAGGTCCTTGCTGAGGTCTCCAGTTTACTGTTGGACTTACTGACTTCTTTTGAAATATTGCGATATTGCTTTGTTTTGGTAAACCTCTTTTCCCTCAAAAATGAAGACATAAATTTGAGGAAAACAGCAAAATTAGATTACGACTCAAAGCAAAGAGAAGGACTAATTCTGCTGTACTGATCATTTTTGTTGCTATTTTTAATTTTAGTGAAACAGTGATACACCTCTTCTGGTTTCTAAAAACCAAATCAAGGCCATCAAAGGATTGGTTTTCAAGGTGACTAAGGAAATCTATAATGTGAGGCACCTTGACACAAATTTTGATGCTTATGCTGTCGATCTCTCCATGGTCCTTACCTGGGCAATCAGAGAACAACGACTGTATGGTTCTGACCTGAAGAAGACATGGAGTTCAACATAAAGATTGATTGTTGTCCTCTGGGTGGTGAGCTGAATGTCTCATTCTTACAGTCTATAATGCAGCAGCTGTTAGTTCCTTTATTTTATGGAAGCAAATTATCTATAAGATGCTGCAGATACTAGAGAATTATGTGGATCAGAGTATACCACTGCATCTTATTAGATGTTTTGTATAGTATGAATGTATTAAGAGTGTGCCATTGTTTGGTTTTTTTTTATTTTTAATTTTCTTTTTCCAGGAAGGAACCAGGTTGCTGTGGGAATTGTACCTATTGGCTTTAAGGGTAAAAGCTCAGAAAGTGCCCTATCAGTGTTTCCTATTGCAATTGCCAATTGCAAGGAACAGAGGTGAGTTTATGTAGCGAGAGTGTGGCATCCTAATATTTCATGATATATCATAATACGATGATTGACCCTTAAATCTCTAACCCCACATAGTTGTCTACTTTTGAATTTACAGCTCCTTTCATAGTGGCTGAAAAATTGTCTCCTGTATGGTAGGAGGGTATTCAAGGGTATGGTCTGTTTGTACAAAGTAATAAACAATATTCATTTTCCCTGACATGTACCTGCTGTGGGACAAGAGACTTCCCAGTGTGAATACAAGGCTAAATGTGGGGATAAATTGATGCTTGCCTATCCCTGATATTGATAAAAAAAAAATGATTTCTACCTGCACTCTAGAATCTTGTATTCCATGCACAGAAGTTTTGTCCTAAGGCCACTAAGAATAGGAATAATATTGTTTAATCTAGGCTAAGTAGTTACAGTTTCCATGTCTTTCACATGTTTTTTCTGTTCCAGACAGAATCTGAGGTCTCTCCTAAATGATCTGAATGTACAGAAGGCCACAATAAAGGAAAAAGGGATGAAAGTGGATGGGAAGAAATGCAATATCTGATTTACAGGTAAGCTGAGGGTTAAGGTCAAGTAGACGAGTCCTTTTTAAGCATACTAGATACCTTATTAAAATGATATTGAGTTTTCAAATTACATTCTAAAATTTTTTTTATATCTTTAGTCACTATTGACTACAAGGCGCTGTTACTCTTGCTTGTTAAAATCAACAATGAAGAGTTTGTACTTGGTGGAAGAGGGTTGTCAGTGGAATTCTGTTTTGTCTGTGATGCTATAAGGGTAGGTTGAACGTTCAAAGCCTGCATAAATAATCTAGTGCTAAACCGAGTAAAAGGAAGGAGTTATGAATTACTGAATTGTGTTTGTTACAGGCATGCATCCACCATGGGGCTGATGCAGATGAAACCTGTGTTGACTGTTTGAAGTCAAAGGCTAACATAGGAAGGTAACTAAGCTAAAGGGTGAAATGAAAATTTAGTTATGACATTATATGTGAAGGAAATCTATTTCTGTGAGCCTTGGTAATAAGTAAAAAGTTTTTTTAAACTGCATTTTACTGTACTTTGTGTTCTGAGGTGACTGTGCTCAAAGTAAACACAATTTTTTTTAATATTAACAATAGTGAAGGTGATTTCCGCATTTTAGTGAGGGCATTTAAGTTGTGTTTACTTAATACTGAGAAGGTATTTTGTGTAGTTTTAGGTGATGTTAAATTAATGTTAGGGACATGGAGAATTATTTTGACCATGTATTTTCTGTTGCATTATAAATTGCAAAAAAGATCTATACTGTTTGCATGGTGTTTATTGTGTTCTTTGTTTTCATTAATTGTTCCAAGGCCAAAGGGCCTAAGGGATGATTTGATGTTTCTCTTGGAAGAAGATCTAAGCCACATCAACCTGTGTTCATTACATTGCGAGATGCACAACACAGAACAACTCCTTGGCTCCCTTGGTTTATCTGCCTATAGAGTTGGTTGCCTCCGGAATTGAAACTGGAATTGAGAGAGCAAACATCAAAGTGGCATCATTTTCTGGTGAGTTTTGGAGTGTGATTGATGTACAGATATTTTTTAGTATTATGCTACTTTCACAGCGTTATTAGAGGTGAGATGAGGTACGATTACAGTTCCTTTGTTTGTCAGTAAATTGCTACCCCTTCCAGCTCCTTTTCTTTCCCTGAAATGTCATACTTTTTTTACCACTTTTTTCCTGGCTACTTTTAAAATTTCAACTATCTTTCTTCGAAATGAACTAATTCACCTCCAGTCCATTTTTAAGGGTTATTTATAATGATTGTTCAGGTCTTAGTCCCACAATGAAAATTTTCCCTATTAAAGAAGATGCATTTGGTGTTGAAATAACATCTAGCACACTGGTTTGTTAAAAAAAATATATGTTGATTAATGGAACTGATTAATTTATACATATTCTCTCAAAACCCTGCACTTATGATAATTTCAGGAGAAACAGAAAGACAGATCCTAAAGAACATAGACAATATTGTCAATACTGCACTTCCCCTTGATAAAGTATCAGGGTATTACCAAGACAGCGAAGGTGGTGGACGGGAAGAAGTCATGGAATATCTGGTCTTCTTCCAGCAAAGAAAGGAAGTAAGTCAGATGAAACCTGTGTTGACTGTTTGAAGTCAAAGGCAAACTTAGTTACAAAGGTTTTAAGCTGTATTTTCAGCTTAGTATTTGCTATGCAATATTATACTTATGTTTAGATAAAGTATGTATTGTTTTCCCAAAGTGGCTTCCTTATTATGACGTTACTATTAAGCTGTTGTCTTCACACAAAGGCCTTTCTGAAAAATGTAATTATAATATACTTATGCTGTGAAGAGATAGCCATAAATTTGCTCTCACTGTTCAACATGAAAAGAATGTGTGAAAGTGTGAGCTGTGATAGGGTGGTATTCACTCAGGTTGGCCTTTAATTTAAAACAAGGAGAAATGTTGAACACAAGCAAAACCAAAGGAGTTTGATCAACATTATTGTGGAAGGCTATTGCTGTTTTGCTTTATGATTTTTGATAGGTGCACATTAAGAATAGAATGCTGATGCCCACTGAGTAAAGTTTTCCTTTGTGCCAAGGACAAAGGAGAATTGCATTTGGACTTGACCATATCAAATATGAATCAGATTTTTATTTGTTAAATTGTCAGTACATACAAAGTATACTGGATAGCAAAGAGTTTGAAAGGGATTATGGAAACCGAGAAGAAAAAGTTCCCTTAAATCAATGTCAAGTGTTACGGGTTTCGCTGCCTTTTTTGTCAGTGGGCCCTGGGACCCACTCGCTCAGTTTTATTTCCCAGGCCCGTTCGGTTCACAGCTCGTGTGTTGCATTTTAGTTTCGGTAGGTCTCACCTTAATTTATCACCTCAGTTTCTCAGTTCATCATTCATCGCAGCCACATCCATGTAAGTTTTCATCGTTCCGTTATTTTATCGTTTTTTTGCCTTGTCGTATTTTCTGTTTTCTGTTTTCTGTTTTCATTTCATCGTTTTCTGTATTTTATTTACATGTGGTTTCACCATTCGACACTGAGGGAAAATAAACCATCGATTTGTATACTCTTCATGTCTCGGTTGAACACTACGCTAAGAACACGACATCAAGGTATGTGTAAATCTAAATTTTGATTGTCCCTTGAAGGATTTGTAGGGTACCACATTATGTGCAAAACTGACACTAAATTGTTTGACAGAATTGAAAGCCTTTTTGGATGATGAATACCAATATTGGCAAGACAAGCAGCAGGAGGCAGCAAAGAAGTTTGCAGGGCTAAACACTAAGGGTATCAATGGTGATGCTGAACCAAAGAGAAATAAAAGGAAAAAAGGGAACGTTCAGAAATCATCATCAACTGGTTTTGCATACTATGCAGCAGAATTGCATGTTGAATTTTATGTTAAGGTAATGTAGTCAGTTCTTTCAAAAATATTCATTTTCATAGCATACAGGATAATTAGAGCTCCTGTAAAAATGTCAGTTTCTCAGTTTTATGGTCAGTCTATTAATGTATATTATAAGACAAATTTTGGTATCATTTCAGGTTTCCACTGATTGGCGAGACATTGCTTTAACTTTGCGTGAGAAAGTGTTCACCAAAGATGATGCTGAGAAAATTGACATTCATGATATAAAAGTAAGAAAACAGGCAACCAGTTGCAAATGCCAGTATAAATTTAGTTCAGCTGTTATAGGTGTAAACAATTTCAGCTTATTTGTTTCTGAACATGTGAGAGAGTATTATTATAATCTGTGACTGAGTTTGGTGCTTTCTGAATGTGGATTGAAACATGTAAACATGTACTATTTAAGAACACCTGCCATGTGAAGGTACACTGACTAGGTCCTTTGTAGGTATAATATTGGTTGGGGTACATTTGTAGTGTCAGGTATTAATTTATATCTTCAAAACTGAACCCAACTTAAAGCTGTAAAATGATATTATTACTGAAAATTGGTTTGTTTTGTTTTATTGCTTATTTCCAGTGCAAACAATCGGGCTTCCTCTTAAAGAAGCTCTTTGGGATTCACTTGGGCACTGGGGACTATGGGCACTTAACCATTGACCACAGTGCCATGCTTCTGCGTCAGTTCCATTCTTTGTATCACTACTCTGGTCAAGGCTTTGAGTCAAGCCATAAGTTGCACCGTCAGTTGTTTTCCAGAGTAACTAACCATGATGCATCTGGCGCAGGACAATCATGTAGGTCAATTAATTACAAAAAAAGGTACAGAAACCACTCATCAGAAATCCATATCTGAGACAATTCGCCTAGTAGGGGCTGCTTATAAATCCACTTAAAGGAACCAATGTCATTAAACTTCTAGCCATGCTCATGTAATCAGCCCTCAAAAAATACACAAAAATATATTACATTTTTCCCATTTCCGTTTTTCTTAGTTTAAGGTGGTATCATACAAGAGAACAACAAAACTGCATGGGATTCCAAAAATTTAAATTTCTGGGAATTTCAAGTGAGACATTTCTAATGTCTGCGAGAGAAAAATATTTCATTTTGAATAAAGCGTCCGCTTTCTTAGGGCTTTCTCCACTATTTCTGAATTCAAATTTTATTTTACCCACCATTGATGCAATAATCATTTAAAGAAGGCTAGTTTTTGTTACCACCTGCATGGCTAGTTTTTAAGAAACGCTGCAAATTATTATACTTTCATCTCCTTTCCTGATTTCACAATTCACTCTGGTAATAAATGTGCTTTTGAGACGCCGACCAAAACTCGTTATATTTTATGTTTTGTGTACTCTTTTTAGTGGAAAAAACATTATTGCATTGGTATTCAACCCACTTACTTGGCCAAAGATATTCCTTCCGCGAAGCAAAAAAGTGCTTGATTTCAGGTAGGCTTCATAGCCTCATTTGGGCCCTACCGCCACTATTCTACTCCGTAAGTGCTTTTTTTAATTCTCCACTGAAACCATTGTTAAGCTTTAACACGATTTTTAGCAGCTATTTCTTTTAAGCAATTCTGTTATAAACTTCTTATTACCAGCCAAAGGACAACATGAAAACTTCTAATGAATGAAAAAAACTCCGCTTTATATTATGCTCAAGCATCCCCATTAAATAAAATATGAACAGCAAAGTTAATCTTGTAGAAGGAACATACCACGTTCAGCGTGTTAAAATTCTAAATAGACTTTAAGCCAGGGGCATTTCTTTTCTTAAAATCGTTATTTTCAATTTCACGAATTTGTAGTACAGGAAAGAAGCACTTTCACTACCGAAGGTGTGGCTGGTCTGCAAAGGACAAGATTCCGTGGTGCAGAGAAACAAAGAAGTGGGTTTTCGTAATTGATGACTTGTTTACTAAGGTATTCGGCGATGACTTCCTTAAGTATGACCATGACAACTCGAAGGGCACTGTAGTGTCAGGAGGGTCCATGTCCAAGATTCATCGCTATCAAAACGGCTTTTGGGAGGAAGTTGACAAAGAGCACGGTAGTCCTGCATTCGATTCTACTTGTCCAAAACAACTAGAATCCCAATTTTCTGAAGCTGAGTTAGCAGATGTGTCCAATGCTAACAGTGCCACTCAGGTACCACACACAGAAGATGTTCCTATGGATTGGTCAGATTCTGGCGGTATACAGTCACCGCAAACCAAAGTAAATTATGATGTAGAATTACCCAACTCGGATGCTGACCAAGACCACCCCGAACGCAGCAAAAAACAGCCTTCGTGTTCCACAGTGACTGGTCGAGTTACTGTGTCACCAGATGATACAATACAGCTCCAGTGTTCAACAGAGACTGATCTTCTGGGTGACGTTTCTGCTCATACCGTTGCTCAAACATCAGATTCAGGAGGAACTACATCATCTGCTGCTTTCAGCGCAACTCCTTTGTCCGCAATTTTCTCACTACCAATGACCAGATGGGAATTTGGTAGCTTGGAGGACAGGCTTCCTAAGGTGTCCTCACTCCGTGGTGAAATAGAGGTTCTGTTCGGTCACTTTGTGGTCACTGATCCACTCACCCTTCTGCAACGTCCAAGTGAAAGTTTGCTGAACGATGCCATGTCACTTATGGAGAAAGAGAGAGGAAAGCAGAAGAGGTCCCCAACAGGAGTAAAAATGTTTGGTTTTGGAAACTTTGACCTCAACGGTGTTGGAGTTCTGAGAAAGTTTTGTTCAGTTGCAACAACGAAGCGTAAACTTAACTCAGAACAGCGGTGGATGTCCAAAACTGAGGGCTGCACAGACCGAGAAAAGGAAGTAATTATGAAGGCATTGTGGCATACTGAATCACATCAGGCAATATTAAAATTTCAGAGGAAGTCAGTCGACTCGCTCAACTTTGCTGAACTTGTAGAAGAGAGATATCTTGATAACTTTGTTATTGACATATGCATTGGAAAGTGTCTAGAAGAAGCAAGGAGTAATGGAAATAATTTGGATATATCAACAAAGTTGAAATGGTAAATTGGCCACCGTAATGATTACAAAAGCTGACGTTTCGAGCGTTAGCCCTTCGTCGGAGCGAATAGAGGAATTGTGGGTTGTGTGTGCTTTTAAAGGCAGAAAATGGAGCTACGTTATTGGTGGGTGCATGGCAACGAGAAAAACATGAATAAATTAGTGGAATGAAAAGCGTTCATTGATCCCTGTGGGATTGAGACTGCCGGTTTGAAAGATGAGCTTTTGTTCAAGATTTTTACGGCTTTCCGTGCTACCTAAGTGCAAGGAAAGACCGCAGATTGCCATATGTTGCTTAGAATGATTAGGTAAATTAAAATGTCTAGCGAATGGTTTAGATGTGTCCTTGTCATTCCTTTCCACGTCTCGAAGGTGTTCTCGGAATCGGTCACCTAGTCTTCTGCCCGTTTCGCCGATGTATATCTTTTTGCAATAAGTGCAAGTTATGCAATAGATTACATTAGCGGAGGTGCACGTGAAGTGATCGGTGATCTTAATGGATCGTTTAGGTCCCGATATTTTATCAGTGTTGTGAATGAAAGGACACGTTTTGCATCGCGCACGAGCGCATTTAAAAGTGCCTGGTTGCTCATTAGTCTGAAAAGAACTTCTGACCAAAAAATTGCCTAAGTTTTTGTCGCGTTTGAATGAAATGAGCGGAGGCTGCGAAAAGATAGTGCTTGTCTCTGGATCGTTTTGAAGTAATTTGAAGTTTTTAAGAATGATGGATTTAACTGAGTGGTTGTGAGGGTGAAACGTGAGAGTGAATGGAATGCGGTCGGAATCTTCCTTATGCGACGTTTGTAGTGCTGAATGTCGATCAATAAGTTGAGCGCGGTGGTAACCCGCTTGAACAACGGAAGCAGGGTAACCACGTTTATCGAAGAACTGGCACATTGACTCTGATTTGTGGTGAAAATCAGAGTCATTACTACATAAACGACGAAGTCTTAGAAACTGCGAAAAAGGAATGGAATTCTTAACGTGAGATGGATGAGAAGACGAATATAACAAGTAATTATGCGAGTCTGTAGGTTTGTAATACACACTAGTGCATAAACCATTGCCTTCAATTGAAACTTTGACGTCTAAAAAGGATAAAGAATTGTCAGAAATTTCCCAAGTATATTTCAGAGCCGGGTGAAAAGAATTGACTGCAGTTATGAATTGAGTGAGCTCCTCTCTGGTAGAGGAGGTAGCGCCGATACAGTCGTCGATGTAGCGACCGTAGAGTTCAGGTTTGGACCCGTTGTATTGGCTGAAAAATTGATGTTAGACAAAACCTACAAAAAGATTCGCATAGCTAGGTCCCATTTTGGCGCCCATGGCTACACCATTGGTTTGTTTGAAGAAGTTGTTTCCGAATGAAAAACAATTGAGTGTGAGCACTAGTTCGGCTAAGCGTAGTAGTGTTTCAGATTTAGGTTCCTTAACAGTACGTTAATCAAAAAAATGTTTAAGGGCCAGAAGGCCTTCGCCATTAGGAATGACAGTGTAAAGAGCCGTAATGTCCATGGTGAAAAGAAGTTTGTTTTGGCCAAGGAAATTAAAGTCTCGAAAAATTTGAAGAGCGTGTTGGCTGTCTTTAATATATGATGGTAAAGTTTTGACGATGGGAGCCATAATTTTGTCTAGATAGCTGGAGATAAGTTCGGTAGGGCAACTGCAAGCCGAGACAATGGGCCGACCCGGGTTGTTAGGTTTGTGAATTTTAGGTAAAAAGTAAATACGAGAAGTTCTAGGAGTGGTTATGATGAGATTCTTTGCTGTGGCCGGCAATTCTTGTTTAGTTATGAGTTGGTTGATCGTATTCTTGACGGAGTTTTGATTGCTGGCAGTGAGGTCTTTGTCGATCTTTTGATAAAAAGAGGTGTCAGAAAGTTGCCGCAAAGCTTCTTTTTGGTAGAGGTCGGTGCGCCAAACAACGACTGAGCCGCCCTTATCGGCCGCTTTGATAACTATGTCTTTGCGTTTTCTAAGACTTTTTAGAGCCGACCACTCTTCAGAAGAGAGATTAGAAAATTTGGCAATACGTTTGAAATTGAGTTTGTTGATATCGTGGCGGCATTTTTTGATAAAAAAGTCTAATGATGCGAATTGGCCCTCTGGGGGAGTCCATTTAGACTTTCGAGTCTGAAGTGTTTCGAAAGTGTCTTTGTTCGAGGTGTTAGAATCATCCTCTTTGTTGTGAAAAAAGGCTTTTAATTGAACACGGCGAAGGAATTTTTCTACGTCTTGTTTAATTGAGAATTCGTCCGTTGTTTTAGAAATGGGAACGAAATTTAAGCCCTTACTGAGGACAGATTTTTCTGAATCGGAAAGTGAGAGGTTTTCTGGAATGGTAACTACAGTTTTGAGGTTTTCTGGTGATGAGTGGTTAGCGATTTGGGGACCGATAAGTTGGTCAAGTTTTTGGGCCTTAATTTGGTTTAAATGATTGAAAAGTTTCGAATTAGTTTCTTGAATTTTGGCGCAGATAGATTGTAATAAAACTGCTGGACAGATTTTGGAAAGTTCAGAGCGGCAATGTAGGATTTGTTCGGTGAGGCGATTACGTTTTTGGCACATAAATGAAGATGCATGAAAATTGGAGCAAAAACCCTTGGGAATAACTTTAGAATGAAGGCAACGACCGATGAAGTTTATGTGGCTACAAAACCTAGCTTTGGCGAAAGTGAGAATTGCTAAACGGAATGCTAGATCTTTACTAATAGGGGGAAAAGGGAAAAGATAACTTACGATTTCCTGGCGTAGCTCCTTTGTGAGTTTCTTGAGGCTTGGCATGGTCCGCTTCTTTCGAAACTATCAGCCTTTATTCATTTGTAATGGAAATAACACAACTTCAGAATTTTTCACTTGGATGACGTCAGACGTAAAAAGCTTCAAATCAAGAAAGTTAATGCGGCTAGTACAACAAACCAACCCAACAGAAATGTCCCAAATATTGGCTCCAGTCCATTTTCCGACACGCAATCACTGGGGTATGATTTACGTCGATTTATTGAGCAAGAGCATTTTTTTCGATGATGGGATGAAATTCCAAATACCCTCAAATACACTTTCTCTGGTGAAGGCAGGCCTCCATCTTTTGCAGGAACCTTGCCCCTCGAATGAAGCACTCAAAACGAATTTCTGGACTACAACACAGATCGTCACTCGATTTGGAATGCCATCACAAGTGTCCTTGAATTCGTCAGTTGGAATTGGCAGTTGCGGAGTAGGGGTGATTCTGGCAGCAATGGATTTTATATCTTTAGGGCCAAGCGCTGTTCATAACTTGTCATGGAAATTCTCTGACATGCAGCAACATAGATTACAACTAATGATTCAAATATTGTCTTGAAGTAAGGCACTATGACGTTTAACTGGTTTCTACACGATACACGCCTTCTGGTCGTTTTGGCACGTTTAACAGCTGCATGAATGGCGTCCTCGGCCGTTTTGATGTCTTCTAACTCATTTTCATCATCTTCGCTTATGGTTCTGTTACCGCACCAGGCCTGTGCTATCTGTATTTCCGGTAACGCAGATCGAATTGCTTTCATTTCAAAAATCTTGAAAGAAATCCGTCTCGTACTTGTATGGAATATTGGAGCTCTCCAGTGACTGGTGTCTTTGACAGAGTAAACTGTTGGCTTGCCCAGATCGGCCAGAAACTATTTGAAGAACTCAGCTGGAACGAAATTCATTTCCTGTTTATGCCATTTTGCTGTATGTTAAAGAACAAAGTAACGTCAATGGCAACCTCAAGCTCCTCAAAATACAGCAAGACTACGTGCGACGCTTACAAATAGATGTGAAACAGATCATATCTAGACTTTTGATATTCAAAATTACCTCGAGCTCTTGGGTGGTGAGCATTTTTTATTCCTTTCAGCACACTTTCTCTCCATGTCTTATAAGCGCGATACGTTCCGGCCCTCTTGCTTATTCTTTGTGGTTTTGGAAGTGGCGCTTCGATTCCTTCACTCACAAAGCTTATTCTCTTCGGTAAAGTTTTAATTGAATGCGCCTTAACCAAGTGCTGTTTCAGAGCGAAGCTTGTGTTAAAAGGTTTTTCGCATTTATGGCACGAAACCTGGTAGCTTTTCGAAGTCATATTGTAACGAAGCTACAGATGCAAGCTCCATCAACACCTTTTTCAGTTGCTTTCTGATTGGCTATGAAAACTTGCTTTCCAAAGTTAAACCACGTGTATTAATTAGCTAAATATGTTATAGATTGATCAAGCATATCAGTGTGCGAATAACTCCTTCAAACAGCTTTTAAGCATTTCAAAACGTGGCTTAATTTAGTTGAATTGTGGATGCGGCTTATCACCAAAAGTCAAAGGATATAAAGAAACATATTGTGCAGCGCCCAGATGTTTTGTAAGAGAGCGGTATCAAAAAGGGCACCATTTGTAAGTACTTGCTTCCTTTTCAATTTCACACTATGCACTAGTTACCTTTCTTAGGAGATCCATGAACTTAAAGTTTCTTTCTTGTGAGAGTTCTTTCAATGATCTTATTGAGAAGGCTGTACTTTCAGGTGACACACCCAAAAGTGCGCTATAACCCAGCGTTTTTGAATTTTTATTCTCTCGATAATCTTATTCAGTAGACTGCACTTTAAGTTGGCACACCCAAAAGTGCGGTATAACCCAGCATTTTTGTATTTTTACACTCTTTCGATAATCTTAGTCAGTAGGCTGTACTTTAAGGTGGCACACCCAGAAGTGCAGTATAACCCAGCATTTTTACACTCTTTCGATGATCTTAATCAGTAGGCTGTACTTTTAAGGTGGCACACCCAAAAGTGCGGTATAACCCAGCGTTTTTGTAATTTTACACTCTTTCGATGATGTTATTCAGTAGGCTGTACTTTAAGGTGGCATACCCAAAAGTGCAATACAATCCAGCATTTTTGTTTAATGCCATTTGAGTTGAGATTCCAAAAAGAAAGCAAGAAAAAAAAAATGAAATATTCTATGTGTTTCTTTTTAATGAATTGTTGGGGTCGATTTACAAGAACGCATGGCATGGGAAAAAGTTTAGATATATCAACAAAGTTGAAATGGTAAATTGGCCACCGTAACGATTACAAAAGCTGACGTTTCGAGCGTTAGCCCTTCGTCGGAGCGAATAGAGGAATTTTGGGTTGTGTGTGCTTTTAAAGGCAGAAAATGGAGCTACGTTATTGGTGGGAACATGGCAACGAGATGGGAAAAAGAACTAGCGAAATGCCTATGCTATAATTGTAGAGATTTGTTGCAAAAATTCTTCAACAGTAGGCCTATCACCGGGGTTTTCGTCAGTGGCTTTTTTCACAAGCACCCGCACCTTGTCATAAAAACCTATTAAACACGACGCAGCCTTCAGCATTCTCCCTAATGAGTAAATGTCACTAGCAATGCTGTAACGTTTTTCTTTTTGGACTTCTGGTGCTAAATTGGTCTTTCTTGAACAGTAGGACGAACTTCGTTTTGAGGATGGCAACCCTAGCTTGGTGCTTTTACCGAAATCAATAAGAATCGGGTCATATTTCGCAGAGTCGGACTTTCTTTCCAATACCACATTGTTAGCCTTAACGTCATTGTGCAGGTAGCCTTTTAAATGAACATAGCTCAAGGTGGAAGCTATCTCTATAAACAGTGAAGTACAATCTGTTGGTTTAAGTAGGTTTTTGCTTGCTGCCTGATGAAGAGTAGTGCTTTCTTGGTTGACGCCATGGAACTGTAGAACAAGGCATAAGGGCACGCTCTTTGTAACTATTCCAAACAACATTGGGAGATTAGCATGATCCCCCAACGCAGTTATAACCCCTGCTTCATGAAGAAGGTTTTTCTTTGCCCTGTACTGTTCTTCGGCGTTGTTATTGTGTGTCATTTGCTTCACAATAACGGCGATCCCGCGGTAACTTGCTTTGAAGCATTGGCCAAAACTTCCACAGCCAATAGAATGTTGGGTTAGGTATTCCAAATGTTCCGGAATCAATTCTTTAAAGCTGCAGTTGAATTCTTTATCAGACATACTCTTCAAATGGATATTTTTCTGACTAACAATACGTTGAAACGTTGTCTGTGCTAATAACGGCCTTGAATGTTGAGTCGGCTTGCGTTTTGCGTCGTCCTCAAGCGCCATCCGAAGTATTGTTGCTGATCTTGAACAATTTACATCCAAGAGGTTTGTTAATCGTGGTCGCTTCGCATTACTCAACATTTGCTTTTTCGAATTAGCCTCAAGCATGATAAGTCCGCTTTTGTTTCCTACCTGTTCTGTAACCAGATTTGGAGAAAGCGATGTCTTATCTATCAAGTTCGTCTCGGCCACATTTGGTCCATCATTGATGTCCGGCAGAACTTCAGTATTAGCGAGCAGATCCAGGTTACGCGCCTTCTTCTGCTGTCGCTTTCGCTTTCTCCACTCTCTATTTTGTTTTCGTTTCTCCTCGGGAGTATTTTCTCGCGATTTTACTTCCCGTTTATTTGTTATTTCCAGCTTATTGGATGCTCCAAGGTCCGCCCACATTTTATGAATGAATTCCCAAGAACGAAGAGTGAAATAGTTGAACACGTGCTCTTCCATCCGATCTCACAATTTACGAAAACTTCACTTTTCTCCAGAAACACGAGAGCCGTCTTATTGAAACTTGATGACAAGTAACCGGCAAAGAAAACACTGCAAAAGCGATTATCTGTCACATCGATGTCAGGATTATGACACCTTACAGGAAGGCTGCCTGGAGTGCGCAGGTCGTCTGTCTGAGTCAGAAGTATCCAGTTACTATGCAAATGAGCTTTGTGCGAGGTTGAAGCTCGCATTAGCTCATTTGCATAAAAGGATTAAGTGGTTCAAAGTTCGTCATGTGATCAAAAATATACCGCATTGTTGACAGATAATTATTGACAGGTAACCTGCAGTTTTGTGAACAAGTTAATCGAAACGAGTTTTCATCAGACGAGATGTCATAGTGGGTAGAATTAGCAATATGGTTACATGCCAGTCTAGCAGAAAGGCAATTAGTTGTTTTACTAATGACTTGTTTTGTAAAATAAAAAGTGTTCTTGAACGCAAAGTTATCGGCTTTAAAGCAAGAGTTTGGTAAACATGGAATCAACAAATTCAGATGGGAAAACCATTCCTCTTGTCAACGGACAGACCACAACTATCCACAAACAAGGAATCGAAAAAAAACAGACGGGAAAACCATTTCTGTTGGAGCATTGGCCGTCTATTAACACATATTATTATAATCCGCCTTTCTTCGGAATTTTTTTACTTTACAACGTCATATGAAGAAAAATCGGTTTCTGGTGGATAGGATTACAAAATTTTGCCACAGTGCAGTTGAACATTTAGAGTCTGCGATAAAGTCTCTTAAAGACTTCCGCTCATCCAAAGGAGAATATAGTTTACGATCATCACTGACTTGGTCATTCAAACGATTCCGTAATCTGCTTTTTATTCTTCTCTATCTTTCGCTTAGTTGAAGTACATTTTCGTCAAAGGGATAACAGCGAAAAGTCATAACACGGAACTAGGGGAAATTTCTCAAGACTCTATTTTTTAGGCCCTTTTTTTAGCACCGATGATACAACGTTTCAGGGAAAACTTTGTTTTGAGTTTCATAACAGCATGATTAATCTTACAAGTTGCTTCACTAATGTGTTACACCGATACGACAACGTCCGTGCCCAGATTAAAATTGGCGAAGTAGCACCCCTTCTAACAGGTTTCCCATCCCATTGTATCAGTAGAGCTCAATAAGATAACGCACGCGCAAAAACTAATCACAAATGAAAACGGAAACATATAAGTACTTACGATTTTCGAAGCTTTCAGCAACAAAGACGAATTCCTGTTAAAAGTGAATTAAGAGAGACTTAAAAATGTCTCGGTTAACCTGTTAGAGAGTTTAAAAGATTATCTTGTGGCCATCATCCATATTTGCTGTAAAATTTTTACATTGTTAAAGACATTTCTGTGAAGCACTAGCGAGGAACATACCTGGAGTGCAATGAAAAGTAACAGAAACTTTGCCATCGTTGTCTTCAAGCTGCCACGATGGATGAACTCAAAGTTTTGTACATATTCAAATAATTACACCGCTGTAAACGTTCTCGTTATGCAAGCAGGACATCCGCCCATTAAGGCTGCTACTCGAATTATTAATTTTATTTTGACACCGTTACGTAAACAGTGTGTATAGCCCGACAAATTTTGCATTTATCATTTATCAACAAGTTCATTCGTCAGACTATGAAGTAACGTAGTTTTGGTAGTTTCGTCATGAAAAGACATGGTGGAAAACTGTATTATAACGCCGCTTTGAGAATAAAAGCCAATTATCCACAGATAACTTTCAGATCTTGGATTTCGTTCGCAAACCTAGTTTTATTAATGATCCGTTTAAAAAATTTCAAATTTGTCAAGCTGTTTTCAAAGCTGTCCTGCGTATCTACTGAATATGTTGTAAATAGAAGAAGGCACCGGTCAGTATTGGGATAGAGTGGAAGTTTCAAAACGTATTTTCAGAAAACCTCTTGTTAATAGGGGAATCCTTGTTTACAATATTTGCCTCATTAGCATAAGCAATTCAGTTTCTGATGGAGCTAAAAATAAATCGGCTCTGAATATCGAAGGTCAAACTACGATTAACTCGGTCAATGAATACGAGCCTGATGCATTGAATACTTTTTGTGCAACACGGGTTTAAAAACTCAAAATTTTACATAGAATGTATGAGCTCATTAGCGCTTTTGCCACCCAGAAATTTTGCAGTTTTTGATGGACTATTTCTCCTTGAATATTACACCCAAAGAGCTAAAAATTTCACTATGTACTAAGGTTTTCTAGCTCTTTAGCTGCCTGAGGTCAATTTGTACCTAACATGCATCCTTCTTTACGCAAAGCCGTATGCAAATGAGCAAAAATGTAAACAATGACGTCAGCATGAATCCGCCTATAGGGAACTTAAGATACGATGACGAAATAAGACGACGACGACCGGAGGTTGGATTTGAACAAATGCACGTGCTACGCTTGTCTCTGTTTGTGATTTCGTCGTCCACAGTTCGTCGACGACGAAATTTGTAGAAGAAAGCGGTTCTGGGGAAAACGTAAGTAAAACTTGTGTCCTTGTAGCTCTTTTTAGGGGATTTCAACCGATTTTCCGAAGCTGTGTGCCTCTAAGAGTCTTATATGTCCAATAGATCGTTTTTATGTCGAATAGATCGTTTCAGATTGAATTTCGAAGTTTTTGCTCATTTTACAGGGGCGCATTTGGCGAGTAGTGTTTACGTGGCTACCCAGTGCCTGGCAGAAGAATCCGAGAAAACGTAGGCAACTGACAGCCGTGTACTTCGAGAAACTTTTCTGAGAAACGTTTGCACCAAATTAGCACCTATTTCTTTTATTATTTGTTTGATTCTTTGACATTCAGCTTCCTCGAGGTCAAACGGTGCGTAAACATCGGAAGGAAAATCAAGGTCTTTCGAAGAATAAAAGTCGTAAAGAAGAACAAATTCTTCGTCCGTCATCAATGAAACCATCGTCGTAGCATATTATAAACGAATTACGTAAGTCTTTGAACGCCATAGCCAAACAAAATTCATAATGACTTAAGATGCCGTCGTCTTCCCGCAAGACCGTCCGCTTAATCTTCAAATTTTCCCTCCGAAAACCAAATCCTCGGTCCAGTCTTTCTCGGATGTAAAGCGTCGTCGTTTCTTGAGTTCCCTAATAGGGACCTTAAGAAACCACGACGGCGACGGCAACGAGGACGTGGAAAAACAAGAGATCTAATTGGCAGAACAATAGCTCAGCATGTGCGTTTTGAAACTTTGTACATTTCTTAGCCGTCCTATCCAAAACAACAACGTGAAATCGCCAAAATTTGCGTCGTCTGCGAACCGAAACCGAAATTATTTTAATTTCCATTTGGAACTCAACGGATACTTTATACGTCATGCTGAAGTTGAGCTGTGGCGCTGTATGACTGACAGTAAGCTCCTGCAGCCATTTTTAAAATTCTAACTACGAGTAGAAATTCATTTTTTAATCGAAGTCTTCCTTGGCGTCGCTGTCGTGGTTTCTTAAAGTCCCTAATAAGCCAAACGCCACCGAAGATCGACCATCTTGCTAAATTTCAGCTCTTGACTTGTCAGCCATGTAGATAATTGTGAGCATATCGATAAGCGTTTTAATTGGTTGAAATTAGGCTATGTGACGGAAATATGAAGCACGCTATCCAAACCGTGGATTTGACGAGGAAAAAAGCGTTCAAAATTGAGTTCGGTTTCCCATTGCAGAATAATTTTTATTTCGCTGGCAATTAACCCAAATGATTTAACAGAAACAAGTGTCCCTCACTCCAGGAGAGTTTTGGGCTATCTTCGTACGCTGATTCAAAGGTAGCTAGTCTGAATACAAAATCTTCTTGAGTTGAAAAAAACATTAACAAACAGCAAAATGCCACTCGTGTTTTGTTAAGTCACCCCGGAAAAAAAAAAATGTGTATGCACTGAAATATATTATCCATGTAGTTAAAGAAGGGAAAGTCATTGTTTTTCTTTTTGTTATCAACAGGTTTATCACCTCGAGAGTCGCAGTGGACCAGCCTAAACAGCATACCGATGACGCCATCCGGATAGTAATCCTCTATAAAGATCAGGATGCTGCAGTGTCGATCAACCGACAGCTGAGACATCTTAGCAGCAAGGTGCAAAAGACCATTCAACCCATGTTTATTAGCCGCAAGCTTAAACAAGATCTAAGCCTGCGTGAGCCCAAGCCTAACATCGTAAGCCAGCAACGCGTTGCTTATCTATTCAAGTGTGACCTGTGCGATGCAGGTTCTGTCGGGTACACAAAGGGCCACCTTCACACGCGCGTTGAGGGACACCGTCAAAAGGCGTCATCTATTTACAGGCATTATTCCAAAGAATATAACACTGCTGTTCCGAACAATTTCTTAGCACGCTTCAATGTAATCATGAAATGCACGAACATGTTTGACTGTCTTGTTAATGAAATGCAGTGTATTCAAGATCTTAAACCAGCATTGAATGTACCTACAGTCGGATTCTCTTCGTTATAAATATTCATGTTATTAGCTTGGCACTCTTTTATGCAAATTCGCTTCAACTTAGCCTCGTCACAAACCGCATTTTATCATTGATTGCGTAACCTTGATAGTGGCGCAAGATGCACCGAAGCGTTGGTTTCTATCCCTTATATTTCTTGTCTCATTTATCAATGTTGCATGTCAAATCCCTTTCACAGGTTTGACGTTTAGGCTCCTATGAGGACTGCAATATCGTCAAGAGCAGGATATTAAGAAGAAGGATTACTTTAACATTCATTATTCATTGTTTGCAAGAATCGAATTTTGTTTAATTTTTTTTCGGGACAAAATTGAAAATAAAAATGGCTTTTTTGTTACTGCTATGGCATTTTACGATCTTCAACCTTATGAATCTATGTCAATTTCAAAATTCTAAGTAGCGATTAGAAATCAAATTTTGAGTGTCTCCAGTTTAATAATCAATGATGTAATTGATCTACACATTCTTATTCTTTAAACTAAATGACTTGACCATGTAGACAGAATAATTTTTCCATGTTACGTAACATAAAAACCAAGGTACCAAATAATAACTTTCCGTCTCTGTAAGTTGCTGAGTTAAGGTTTTCTAGTTTTCTGTATTTTTGTAATATTTTACTTTCAAAAAGTGATTCAAAGTTTGCGTCAACTGATTTCAGAGATAGTTTAACGACTAGGCGAAATCTAAAAAATTGTGAAATTAGTTTTGGGGAGATTTTATGTGCCGAGACAACCCATGGCGTTTTTATCAATTATTCAGGTCAATTTAGGCATAGGCCCGTTAAACTAGATTTGCATAGTAGTTTCAATCTTGTCCTAACAAACTTTTTCCTGAAACTGAAAACTACACCTTTTACGTATGATGCACGATCCTCGCAGTAGAGAGCGCTATTTATGCAATAGCGAAATCAGACCTGAAAAAAATCAGGCCTGCACGGGATTCGAACCACTGACCTCTGCGATACTAGTGCAGCGTTCTACCTTTAGCGCCCTAAACTAAACCTTTTGCTGTTCATTACGAGGAAATACGCATTCATTTGCGTTAAAATACCGGGAGGTATAAAGGAAACTGATCTGATTGGAGTGCAATTTGATCTAAAATCGTACGCTTCATTTCAAAATCGATACAGCTTAACTTTGATTTCAAATCACAGGTATGATTTCACTCCAAAATTGCATAAGTTAAATTACCACTTTTTTGCATCCATTTTGAAATCGCAAAATTTAATCACTCAAATACAGGATTATTGACGGTACAAATAATTTATTGATCTAATAATGAGCTGGTTGGTAAGCAGTTGCAAGAGTTGTCTTTCATTTCCTGCCATTTGACTGGTTACTTTAAACAAACCTTTAAATTTGATTGGTTATCGCGTTTAAGTAAAGATATGGTATTGGCTAGGAAAGAGACGCGATTTATAGCAAAAAATGGTGAGATTCGTCGACAAATCCCACCAATAAGAGCCAATGAGATTGCAAGGAACACGTGTGATTTCAAAGTGAAGCTATAAAGAGATACATATTTGAGTTTACAGAACAGTCCACTTTTGTTGCTCAGCATTTAAGACAGATTTTACTAATCCAATGATCATCAACTTTAACAACTGGAATTTAAGACTATTAGAGTTGAGCTTTTATCTCTTACAATCGGCGTAGCATTGTTGGTATGCACTGAGTATGTTAAGCATTTCCTACCGGTTTAAATAACCCATATTTTCCATGCTTTCTTTATCTAACCCCGAACATAGCTAAACATGATAACGATTCAACTGACCTCCACCGATTCGCCACCATTAAACTACATATCGCTGGTCTTATTTACGCAGCCTTGAAGGTAGATTATCAATTTCACCTAAATCCCTAAAGATGACTTGTCGATACTTCTTGATCCCCCATTAAAGTGAATAAAATCAATAGCAAAACGAGAAAGCTTCATTTAAGCTTCATTCCTAGATCCCCATGAAAGCATTACAAAGTTACAAAGCGATACTACTTGTCACTTTCGTTTTTTGATTATTCTAGCTCTTACTGGAGGGTCTCATTGGGGTGATGCCTTTTACGACTAACGGTTAATTTCTTCCTTTAACAGTTAACAAAAATGTTACAAAATAGTTTAAATCATTATGAAAACTTAATGACTATTTTTCGGTGTTTTAAAACACAGTTATCCGCTTGCTTTTGTTGAGGGCTTTTTACCACTCGCATGGCGAATTAACAAGAGGTACCACGACTCTATACTTTTCTTCTTTTATTCTCTTCTCTTCTATTGTTGCTAATACCTTCTACTACCACAGCTATTTCTCTTCTAACTTCAGCAGGGAGTGCCCTCGCATTTAATGAAGAAATCACAGACATGTTTGGGTTAGCTGACCGTGGGAATTTCCAGGATATTCAGTGTGGGTAAAACTCAAGGTCAGTTTTACCAACCCAATCATGACCACCTAGCAGACTAATTATCCTCAACCATAACAAGTGATCAAAATGTCTAGCACGGTAAGAACTGAGCCAAGTTCAAGCACACACTAAAAATAAATGATTAAAACTATAGATCTACAAAAAGAACAACGAAGACGCGAAAAGGAGAGACTCGTCAAAACAAAAGGTAAACCTAAAAATACTCGAAATAGCAATCCTTTAAAATACTCTACAACACTTTTACCACAAGACTCAGGCAACCAGGACGATTTGAGATCGTGCTGCTCTTCGGCTGATATTAAGACATTTCTGTCGGCCACAAGACAAGACTTGTAACGATCTAAGATTTTGACACTTTCTAAACGACGCATCGTAGATAGGAAAACATTTTACGATCAACTTTTTTTTTGCTATTGGTTACAATATGCCAGTTTTTACGCCTGAGAGCTAAACTGTTTGGCAGTTTTACGGCTAACGGTTAACCCCATTGAGACCCTCCTGGTGAATCATAAACAAAGCAACACAGCTTTATCCGCGGCATGACGGCACGGATGGGTGTTAGTATTCAAGTTGTTATGCAGTTTACACCCTTCACTCTCAAGGTTGATCAGTGAGTGATTGTACTTGTTAAATTGCCTCTTCTTTCACCCGCTCATCTAGGACGACCTCTGTTGACGAATTAAAAATTGTCATTATCATGTTGGATCTCTGTAAAGGGGGTGTAGAATCCGCTTGTCTGAAATTCACAAAATAGATATTCTTCTTTTAAAAGATGTTGTTGTTAAGTATTTATTCGGTCGGTGTAGGCGGGCATTTAATCGTTTATTGAACTGAACAATACAGAGTCAGATAATTGAAAGAAAGCGACTGAAGGCCCAAGCTAATAAGCCTAGTGACTTGCTTTACTTCTGTCAACGCATTTAGGAAAATTTTACAAAAATCAAAATTTTGTTACCGCAGTCCTTCTTTTCGTCGCCCTGCGACTTCCTGCCCGTTCTCATTCTGCCATCAGAAGTCATAGCTATCGATGTTTCCGTTTGCGAACCCAATGACTGTTTCTTACAGAGCTTGCGAATGGCTTTTCGGACCTAGTGAAAAACAGTTGTAACATGCAATTAACTCCACACACAGTAAGATACCAGTGACTGAGAACATGAAAGGATCTGACGAGTCTCTAAATTTGACTTTTTATGACTGAGTTAGGAATGATAAATTAAAACTGAAAGAAGCTGCTCCATGAAGAGAAAGGTTGTGCTGCAGCTACAAGACCCCCTGGGCCTCACTTCAGCAAGAATAGGGCTATATTGCATTTCAATTATTGTTTGCAATGAGAACTTGAAACTGTAACCTGACGATTAATCTTATTTTCGTTCATTTTTTTAAACAATTTGTGATCTTAAACAAGCATATTTGGTACATCTGCTACAACAATAATAATAATAATAATAATAATAATAAACATTTTAACGTGGAGAAACACTTAGCTAGAAGCTAGTTTACAGGTTTTCCACGAAACAACTTAAACAAATGGTTCAAATTGAAAATAACGTTGTTAAGAATCCCAACTGGCCGAAGGCAAACCAGTTGGCTATATTAGAAGCATGGCCGAGGATTTGTAACTTGGGGCTACCGTGAAACAAATCCAAGTAGTGGCCAGGGCGGGACTTGAACCCGGGAGCGGCAGATTGCAAGTCCGACACGCTGACCACTCGACCATGCTGCCTTCTGCAAGACCCTTTTCCCCTTTCTCCTCTTTCCTCTCCTTTTCCTTCTTCCCTATTTCAATGCAAAATTGCACTTGCTGTTTTCTGTTTCATGACATAAATGTAGTCTCCTAAAAGGTGCGTGGTGTCTTCACTTAATTAAACTTCAGCCTCTACAACAGAGGTTCGTAGGCCCCTCTTGAAATGCATTAAAACATTAGCGATATACTTAACTATCATTATCATCTACTTTACTGGAGCAGACATACCCCCTTCAAAGCTTTGAATGATAATTTTCTCCGAGGTAAAATAAAAAAATGTGGTCACGTACAGTTTAGGGATGTGGGGGGGGGGGGGGACGACGAACAAAGAGTATTATAGAAAACAATGTGGAAATTCCAAACAACATCATCATGCATCAATTAACACTAAATCAAATGATCTATGGACTAGGACTGCCTTTTGTGCATTCAAGCCTCTATGAAGCAATTTTTTGTCAATAATCTCAATGTACCTGGTCATCAAGTATGCAGTGAAAGAGACAAAACACGACTCCCTAAGGAAAGATTCAAAGGAATATCGATTAGAAAGCAATTTATCTCAGTACATTTTCCCCACTTAGTATCAAACATGATTTAATTCTTAATAAATCGAGCACAATTTTCCATGATAGGATTAGTAAGTTAAGAAACTGACATCCATTCATAATCAGGATGTCCTTAGCTTACCTGAGTTGAGTTGAGCACAATGAAGAGATAACGCAAAGCTTCATTGAACTGTATGAATCCAAAAAAATACGTGACACCAAGTAAAGGAAGTAAAGCAAGAATACTCCTTAGGCCTTTCCTGAGATAAGTAGATCAACATGCATTAGTTAGTAAATAAAGAAAACGGAAAAAGCGAAAGAACATTTTAAAAGCGATATCGACGAAACAGTACGCGTATTTAAAGCGAATCTTTATTGTGCTATTATCTGGCGTATATCACAAAGCTTTGTAGAGAGGTGAGGTACGACGCGCAAAAATCATCATTTTCTGTTAACAAAAAATGTCTCTCACTTTGAAGCTTCCAAGCTGTTTTTACTATATTTGGAGGCCAGCTTCCCAAAGACAACTCGCAGAAGAATTGCAAAAATGACAACATTTGCCTGGGGAAAAAAGAAAACTAGGAACATAAAAGACGCAAAACAAAAAACATTTCATTTGATTAAAGTCTCTAAAAATAAAAAGAGGACTCAAGTGACACTTCCAAGAATGCCTAAGATGTTCTAACGACATTTAGAGGTTACTTCAGAAAGACTAAAATCGGACTTTAAAAGAGGGACATTGCTCAACAACGAAGCATTATATCCCTGTTTCCAATCTATTTTCCGATTATGTAGTATTAACTGATCAAGTAGTAAGAACAAGTAACACGAATTTACCAGTCATTTGTGTGACATTTTAGTAAAGGGTTAAATTGGCCTCGATATCGTTGGTATGGAACTGAAATATTTTGTGTAAACCACAAGACTGAATTGATCGACTTTAATCAACGAATACTTAATCAGAAACTTCTAACAGTGACAGAATAAAACGGGGCGGCCACGCTTAGTAAAACAACACAACGAGTACATAGCGAGTACAAGTTTCGACATGGCGGTTCTCTCATGCACTCGAGCACATGTTTTTTTTGTCTCTGCGCATGTGCCGAACGCACACCGCAGGTTAATGATATTGCGGTCTAGATTACTAGTCACCAGATTCCACATACTGGGGGCGAGGGCGTGAAGCAATTCGTTTGCTTCTTCTGAGTGTTTTGACCTGTGGAATCTGCAGTTCAGTTCCTGTAAAGTGTTCCTTAGGATCCGTCAGTGTGACTTCCAAGGGGTACAAGAGATGTATTGAACGATTGGTAACTCCTGAGTTTGTTTTGATCTCTGCAGCTCTAACTAGGCCATCACTGCCACGGAGAATTTTCTTTACAATGGCTAACTTCCACGAATTACGAGGAACACTTTCAGCGTGTATAAGTACAACGTCCCCAACTTTAATGATCTCCTCCTGCGATCCTCGCTTATTAGACTGATACACATGACGCTCCCGCAGCGAAGCAAGGTACTCATTCTTGAACCGTTGGACAAAGTGCTGAAACAGCAATGAGCGTCGTCTGAAGGCCTTCTTGAGTTGATCATGTTCATTGAAGTTTTCGTCCT